>NC_000889.1:0-16407 GCF_030028045.1 Hippopotamus amphibius kiboko | reverse complement strand
AAGTTTAACTTGTAGGGCTGCCTTGCGTGGTTTGTGCGGGTTTTGATATTTAGTTTTTAGCAAATTCGTTTGTAAAATCTAGGGGGATAGCTCTCTGCTTTGGGGAAGCGTATTTAAGTAGGTGAATTAGAGATTTAAAGGAGCACGGGGGGATATATATTGGTATGTCCTGTGACCATTGACTGAATAATACGCATGTCCTGCTAATGCTAGAGAACAGTGTATGAATGCAGGTCCGGTGGCGAATGAATGTGCGCTGTACTTCTCTATGTCCTGTAACCATTGACTGAATAACCCCTGTAGTTCACTGCCAGGCTGATAAATAAGGTTCAATTAAAGTCCAGCTACAAGTTAATTGACTAAGTTAAGACCGGGAGGTCATAGCTGAGTCCAAGCATCCCCCAAAAAATAAAAATACCAAATGCATGAAATCACAGTTATGCGTGAGCATGGGCTGATTAGTCACTAGTCCCATCGAGATGTCTTATTTAAGGGGAAAGAATGAGCGATTCTAGGTGAGATGGCCCTGAAGTAAGAACCAGATGCCTGATAAAGTTCATTCTTAGAAACCCCCCACATGTTATGGGCCCGGAGCGAGAAGAGGGGAACCTGCCGAGCGGGTTGCTGGTTTCACGCGGCCTGGTGATCAAGCTCGTGATCTAGGGGGCGGGATACGCTTGGTGACTGGAAATGATTTGAGTACATGTGCCATGTACTATAAAGAACTAGCATGTACCATGTGGTGCTAACAGTTCACCAGTACATGCTTATAAGCATGTACTAAATAGTGTAATGCACGATTATACATAATATGTCCTATGTACGATTATACATAATATGTACTATTGTATGTGGTAGAGCAATAATGCACGATGTACATAGCTATGTATGTATGTACATTTAAGATTATAGTACTAAGTAAGTACTTTATAACCTTGTAGGTAGTACATACAAGGAAATCAGGGAATAGTTTATCTAGAATTTCAGCTTTGGGTGCTGATGGTGGAGCTTGAGCTTTCTTCCTTGAGTCTCAGGGAGGTGTGTCGCTTCCTTTTTCGGCTTACAAGACCGGGGTAATGTCATATACTACAGAGACTCTTCATTTTAGGAGTTTGTTTTCGATAATGCCTGCTACGGGCATTAGTACTAAGATTAAGAGGAAATATAGGATTGAGGCGACTTGTCCGATGATGATGAAGGGGTGTTCGACGGGTTGTCCTCCAATTCATGTGAGTGTTAGTAGGTCGGCGATTAGTGCTCAAAACAGGCATTGGCTGAGGGGTCGAAATATTAGGCTTCGTTGTTTGGATGTGTGTAGTATTGGGATTAGGGCCAGGATTAGGATTGAGAGAGCTAGGGCTAGGACGCCTCCTAGTTTGTTGGGGATTGATCGGAGAATCGCGTACGCGAACAGGAAATATCATTCTGGTTTAATGTGTGGTGGTGTGCTAAGGGGATTTGCGGGGGTGTAGTTGTCTGGGTCCCCTAGGAGGTCTGGGGCAAATAAGGTTAGTGTGAGTAGTGTTGTTATTAGGAGTAGAATACCTAGGATGTCCTTGATTGTGTAATAGGGGTGGAATGGGATTTTGTCTGCGTTTGAGGGGATTCCTGTTGGGTTGTTGGATCCTGTTTCATGGAGGAATAGTAGATGGACGATGGCTAGTGCTGTGATAACGAATGGAAGAATAAAGTGGAAGGCAAAGAATCGTGTAAGGGTGGCTTTGTCTACGGAAAAGCCTCCTCAGATTCATTCTACTAGGTCTGTTCCAATATAGGGGATAGCTGACAGTAAGTTGGTAATGACTGTTGCCCCTCAGAATGACATTTGTCCTCATGGCAGTACGTAGCCTATAAACGCGGTAGCTATGGTTGTGAGTAGTAA
This sequence comes from Hippopotamus amphibius kiboko, assembly GCF_030028045.1. NCBI lineage: Eukaryota > Metazoa > Chordata > Mammalia > Artiodactyla > Hippopotamidae > Hippopotamus > Hippopotamus amphibius. The sequence goes on along the minus strand of NC_000889.1, from coordinate 14,525 downwards.
GATAACTCCGATGTTTCAGGTTTCTAGGAATGTGTGGGAGCCATAGTATAGGCCGCGTCCTACGTGAGTAAAGAGGCAGATGAAGAAGATGGATGCGCCGTTTGCGTGTATGTAGCGGATGACTCACCCGTAGTTTACATCACGGCAGATGTGGGTTACCGATGAGAATGCGGTGAGTGTATCTGGTGTGTAGTGTATGGCCAGGAATAGGCCTGTTAGAATTTGTAGGATTAGGCAGACGCCAAGTAGGGAGCCGAAGTTTCATCACGATGAGATGTTTGATGGAGCTGGGAGGTCAACGAATGCATCGTTGATAATTTTTATTAAGGGGTGAGATTTTCGGATGTTTGTCATTAGTGTTCTTATAGTTGAATTACAACGATGGTTTTTCATGCCGTTGGTTATGGTTAGAGTCCATATGGGAATAATGATAACGTATGTTGTATTTATTTTGAGTATTGTTTTTGTGATTGGTTTAATTGGTTCTCCTTCAAAGCCTTCGCCGATTTATGGTGGGCTGGGTTTGATTGTTAGTGGTGGGGCTGGTTGTGGTATGGTGTTGAATTTTGGCGGGTCTTTTTTGGGTTTAATGGTGTTTTTGGTTTATTTGGGTGGGATGTTGGTGGTATTTGGTTATACGACTGCAATGGCTACTGAGCAGTATCCCGAGGTTTGAGTCTCTAATAAGGTTGTGTTGGGGGCGTTTCTTTTAGGGTTGATGATAGAGTTTTTAGCGGTTTTATATGTCTTGAAGGAAGGAGAGGTGGAGCTTGTGTTCAAGTTTAGTGGTCTGGGTGATTGGGTTGTTTATGGTATGAGTGATTTTGGGGTTTTTAGTGGGGAGGCTATGGGTGTTGCAGCTTTATATAGCTATGGTGTTTGATTGGTTGTTGTAACGGGTTGGTCCTTGTTTGTTGGTGTTGTGGTGATTATGGAAGTTACGCGTGGGGGTTAAATAGGATTAAGCTGAGGGGGGACTAGTGATAAGGAATGATAGAAAAATATATTTTTATTAGGCCCTTTTGGTTTGAGACTAGTGTTGAGAGTTTTAGTTGTGCGTGGGCTATGGACTTTGGTAGGATGTTTTCTAGTCATGCCGAGTCTAGAAGGGAGGATGCTAGTTTTTGGCTTGCTGTTAGGCTTAGGTGGGGTGGTAGTCGATGTATAATAGTGGGGAAATATCCTAGGAGGGTAGAGAACTTGAAGCTATTTGTGGGGTGTTTGTATTTTAGGTTTTGGGTATTGAGGGTGATTTCAAATGCCAGAGTGAAGCCTAATATGGTTACTGCTAGGGCTGTCATTTTGAGGTAGGGAGGTATAGTTATTAGGGGTGTTGTTATAGGGGGAAGGTTGTGGGAGAGAATAAACCCTGCGAAAATGCTTCCCGCTATAAGGCGTTTGAGTGAGTTAAGCAGAAGTGGGTTATTTTCATGAATGAGGGTTGATGTAGGGAAGCGGGGATGTCCTAGTAGTGCGAAAAAGATAATGCGGGTACTGTAGACGGCTGTAAGGGAGGTGGCAACTAGTGTAATTAATAGGGCTCAGGCGTTGGAGTAAGATGTATTGGCGGCTTCGATAATTAGGTCTTTGGAGTAGAACCCTGTTAGGAATGGCACTCCTGTGAGGGCTATGCTGCCTACGATTAGGGTTGTTGTGGTGAAGGGTATTGTTTTGAATAGGCCTCCTATTTTTCGAATGTCTTGTTCGTTATTTAGGTTGTGGATGATGGATCCGGAGCATATAAATAGTATGGCTTTGAAGAATGCGTGTGTGCAGATGTGTAGGAATGCTAGGTGGGGTTGGTTAATGCCAATTGTCACTATTATCAGGCCTAGTTGGCTTGAGGTGGAGAAGGCAATGATCTTTTTGATGTCATTTTGGGTAAGTGCACATATTGCCGTGAACAGTGTGGTGATAGCTCCTAGGCATATTGTGATGGTTTGTATGAGGTTGTTATTTTCTATCATGGGGTAGAATCGGATTAATAGGAAAACTCCTGCTACGACTATTGTGCTTGAGTGGAGTAGTGCTGAGACGGGTGTAGGGCCTTCCATTGCTGAGGGGAGTCAGGGGTGAAGGCCGAATTGGGCGGACTTTCCGGTTGCGGCTAGGATTAGTCCTATTAGCGGTAGGTTTGAGTGGGTTGGGTTAATTATAAAGATTTGTTGTATGTCTCATGTGTTTAGGTTTGATAGGAATCATGCTATGGCTATAATGAATCCTACGTCTCCGATGCGGTTATAGAGAATTGCTTGGATGGCAGCTGTATTTGCATCTGTACGTCCGTGTCATCATCCGATTAGTAGGAAGGACATAATTCCGACACCCTCTCAGCCAATGAATAGTTGGAAAAGGTTGTTAGCTGTGACAAGGATTATTATTGTGATGAGGAAGAGGAGGAGATACTTAAAGAACTGATTGATGTGTGGGTCTGAGTGTATGTACCATATCGAGAATTCCATGATAGACCACGTGACAAATAGTGCTACTGGTGCAAATACGATTGAGAAGTAATCTGCTTTGAAGCTGAGGGTTAGTTTGAGAGTCTGGATAGTAATTCAGTGTCAGTTTGAGATAATTATTTCTTGGCCCGTATTTGTGAATGCGATTATTGGGACTAGGCTAATTAGGAAGGCGGATGAGACTGTGTTTTTTACATATGTTGGGTATTTGTCACTTTTATAGATGTTGGTATTTGTTATTATAATGGGTAATGTCAGCACAAAGAGTATTGTTAGTGTGGTAGAGGAGAAGAGGTTTATTGCTTTTATTTGGAGTTGCACCAATTTTTTGGTTCCTAAGACCAATGGATAGCTACCATCCTTTAAAAGCCTGGGAAAGCCATATTGTTAGATATGGGGGCATGAATTAGCAGTTCTTGCATGCTTTCTCGGTAAGTAAGAAGGGTTAGAGCTTCTATTGGTAGATTCACAATCTAGTGTTTTTCTTAAACTATGCTTACAGTAGAGGGGGCCTAGGATGATTTTGGGATTTAGGGATAGTAGTAGGAGGGGTAGGATGTGGAGTGCTATTAGGGCGTTTTCTCGTGTAAATGAGGGTGTAATGTTGTTGATGTGATGGGTGTACTTGCCGCGTTGAGTGGTGGTTAGTATGTATAGTGAGTATAGGGTGGTGATTATGATGTTGGTTCCTATTAGGATAATGGTAATATTTGATCATGAGAAAGAGGACATGATTACTAGTAGTTCTCCGACGAGGTTGATAGTGGGTGGTAGAGCCAGGTTTGTCAGGCTTGCTAGTAGTCATCAGGCGGCTATTAGTGGAAGGAGTGTTTGTAGTCCTCGAGCCAAGATTATTGTTCGGCTGTGAATTCGCTCGTAGTTTGAATTTGCTAGGCAGAACAGTATGGATGATGTGAGGCCATGGGCGATTATCAGGGCTGTTGCTCCTATGTAGCTTCATGGGGTCTGGATGAGGATTGCTACGATGACGAGTGCTATGTGGCTTACGGAAGAGTATGCGATGAGTGATTTCAGGTCTGTTTGGCGCAGGCAGATGGAGCTAGTTATGATTATCCCTCATAGGGAGAGTATGATGAACGGATATGCTATTATTTCTGTTAGGGGGTTTAGGATAGTTGTGATACGTAGTATGCCATAGCCTCCTAGTTTTAGTAGAATGGCGGCTAGGACTATTGAGCCGGCGATGGGTGCTTCTACGTGTGCTTTAGGTAGTCATAGGTGGAGGCCGTAGAGGGGTATTTTTACCATGAAAGCTATTATACATGCTAGTCATAAGAAGACGTTGGATCAAGAGTTGGATACGGCTTGGGTTCAATATTGGAGTATTAGGAAGTTTAGGGATCCTGTGATATTTTGGATATAAATCAGTGCTACTAGGAGGGGGAGAGATCCTATTAGGGTATAGAATAGAAAGTAAAGGCCTGCGTTAAGGCGCTCTGTTTGGTTACCTCATCGGGTGATAATGATGAGGGTTGGGATGAGTGTGGCTTCAAATAGGATATAGAACAGGATTAGTTCTATAGCTGAGAATGTTATGATTAGGAATGTTTGTAGCGTAATTAGTATTGTGATAAACAGTTTTTTTCGGGTTGGGGGTTCTTTAAGTAGGTGTGATTGGCTGGCTATTAGTATTAGGGGTAGGAGCCATATTGTTAGGATTAGGAGGGGGGTAGATAGGGGGTCAGAGAAGAACATTGGTGAGAAGTTTAGGCTATTGTCGTTGAATTGGTTTAGGAGGAGTAGGCTTGTGAGGCTGATTAACAGACTGTGGGCTGTAGTGTTGGTTCAGATTATGCTATTTTTTGATATTCAGGTCAGAGGTATTAGTATGATAGTTGGGATGATATATTTTAACATTGGAGAAGGTTTAGGCTTTGTACGTAGTCGGTACCGTATGTGTTTGATACCATCACTAGTAGCGATAGTCCTAGGGCTGCTTCACATGCTGCGAAAACTAGTAGAATAATTGGCATTATGCTGGCTAGGGTGAAGTGTGCATTTAGGATGATGAGAGTTGCTATGATAAATAGTGATAATATCATTCCTTCTAGACATAGGAGTGAGGATATTAAGTGGGATCGATATATTAACAGTCCTACGAGGGATGTTGTAAAGGCCATGATAATATTTATATATACTAAAGACACTTGGTATTTATGAGTTGGTTCATAATTTAATGAGTCGAAATCATTTGTTTTGTTTTAAACTAAATACCATATTCGGTTCATTCTAACCCTTTTTGAGTTCATTCGTAGGCTAGGCTGATTGCTAAGAGTGAGATTAGGGTGAGGGCTATAATGAGTATGGTTTTTAGGTTTGTTGTTTGGGTTGCTCATGGGAGAGGAAGTAGGAGGGCGACTTCTAGGTCGAAAAGAAGGAATGTGATGGCTACTAGGAAGAATTTTATAGAGAAAGGTAGGCGGGCTGATCCTATAGGGTCAAATCCGCATTCATAGGGGCTTGTTTTTTCTGCGTAGGAGTTTAATTGTGGGAGTCAGAAGGCAATGAGGACCAATAAAGAGGCTAGTGCGGTGTTTGTTAGTAGTGCTATTACTAGGTTAATTGTTCCTTCCCAGAGTGCACTGAGGCTAGCTGATTGGAAGTCAGCTGTACTGTTTTAATACTAAAAGAACTATGAACCTCATCAATAAATGGACACGTAGAGGAATAGTCAGACTACATCTACGAAGTGTCAGTATCAGGCGGCGGCCTCGAAGCCAAAATGGTGATCTGACGTGAAGTGGAATTTTAGTTGGCGTAGGAAGCATACAATTAGGAAAGTGGAGCCAATAATTACATGTAATCCATGAAAGCCTGTGGCTACAAAGAAAGTTGAGCCGTAAACCCCATCTGAGATTGTAAAGGAGGCTTCATGGTATTCTGAAGCTTGCAGTAGTGTGAAGTACACACCTAGGGCGATTGTGATGAAGAGGGCTTGGAGTATTTGTTTTCGATTGCCTTCTATTAAACTGTGGTGGGCTCAGGTAATGGAGACACCAGAGGCTAGTAGAACGGAGGTGTTTAGAAGTGGCACCTCTAGTGGGTTTAAAGGGTTGATGCCTGTGGGTGGTCAACATCCGCCTAGTTCAGGAGTAGGAGCGAGGCTTGAGTGGTAAAAGGCTCAGAAGAAGCCTGTGAAAAATAGGACTTCGGAGATAATAAATAGGACTATTCCGTAGCGAAGTCCTTTTTGTACGACTGGTGTGTGGTGACCTTGAAAGGTGCTCTCTCGGATTACATCTCGTCATCACTGATATATTGTTAGGATGTTGGTAACTAGTCCTGTCGTCAGTAGGATAAGGGAGTTAAAGTGGAATCATATGGTTAGGCCCGAGCTTATTAGTAGGGCTGAGAGGGCTCCTGTAAGGGGTCAGGGACTTGGGTTTACTATATGGTATGCGTGGGTTTGGTGGGTCATTATGTGTTATCGTGTAAGTATAGACTTACTAGTAGGGTGAAGACGTACGCTTGGATTATGGCAACGGCAAACTCTAGAGCTGTTAGTAAGACTAGGATGATGAACGTGATAAGGGCGGTGGTTATGCTGATGTTTATTAATGCGAGGGTTGCTCCTCCGATTAGGTGCATTAGTAGGTGTCCTGCCGTGATGTTTGCCGTTAGTCGTACGGCTAGTGCTATCGGTTGGATAAATAGGCTGATTGTCTCAATGATTACTAGCATGGGGATTAGGGGTGTGGGTGTTCCTTGGGGTAAAAAGTGGGCCAGGGAGATTTTTGTTTTGTTACGGAAGCCTATGATTACAGTGCCTGCTCACAGGGGGATGGCTATGCCTAAGTTTATTGAGAGTTGTGTGGTGGGTGTGAATGAGTGTGGCAGGAGTCCCAGGAGGTTTGTTGAGCCGATGAATAGGATAAGGGATATTAATATTAGTGTTCAAGTTTGTCCCTTGTGGTTGTGGATGTTCATTATTTGTTTTGATACGAGCTGGATTAGTCATTGTTGAATGGAGACTAAGCGATTAGTAATTAGCAGGGTGGGTGCTGGGAATAGTATGCTTGGGAATATAATGATTAGGGTGACTAGGGGTAGGCCTAGGATTGTAGGGGTAATGAAAGAGGCGAATAGATTTTCGTTCATTTCGTTTCTCAGGGGGTAGGCTGTTTTTGTGTTATGGGAAGAGTAGTCTCAGGGTTTGGGTGGTAGGTGTGTTTTGAGATTTTCAGTTGAAAGATAATAAATAGGGTCAGAAATATGGATAGGATGGTGGTAAATCATGTTGATGTGTCTAGTTGTGGCATGTCATTAAGGAGAGCTTGGCTCTCAGTCTCTAACTTAAAAGGTTAGCGCTACTAGCTTCTTAATGAGTCTATAATAGGGATGCGGTTCATTTTTCGAAAGTTTGCAGTGGTACTAATTCTAGGACAATGGGCATAAAGCTGTGGTTGGAACCACAGATTTCGGAGCACTGTCCGTAAAATAGTCCGGGTCGTGTTGATATTAAGGTTGTTTGGTTCAATCGTCCTGGAATGGCATCTGTTTTTAGACCTAGTGATGGCACGGCTCAGGAGTGTAGTACGTCTTCTGATGAGATTAGTATTCGAACTGTTACATCTATGGGTAGGACGACTCGGTTATCTACTTCTAGGAGTCGTAGGTCCCCCGGCTTTAGGTCTGATGTTGGGACTATGTAGGAGTCAAAGTTTAGGTCTTCATAATCTGTATATTCGTAACTTCAGTATCATTGGTGGCCCATAGTTTTTACGGTCAGGGAGGGGTTGTTAATTTCGTCTATTATATAGAGGATTCGCAGAGATGGCAGTGCAATTAAGATAAGGATAATGGCTGGTAGGATTGTTCAGACAGTTTCTACCTCTTGTGCATTTATGGTGTTTGTATGGGTTAGTTTGGTAGTCAGTATTAGTGTAATAATGTAAAGGACTAGTGAGCTGATTAGGAATACGATTATTAGCGTATGGTCATGAAAATACAGTAGTTCTTCTATAATGGGTGATACTGCATCTTGAAAGCCTAGTTGGAGGGGATATGCCATGGAGGTAGACAGGGTTTTCACCTGTAACTTAACTTTGACGAAGTTATGTAATTTTTACTAATACCTCGTTTATGGAGAGAGACATAGTGGTTATGATGTTGGCTTGAAACCAACAGGAGGAGGTTCGATTCCTTCCTCTCTTGTTTTGGCTAGTTAAGTTCACGTATGCGGGCTCTTCAAATGTGTGGTATGGTGGAGGGCACCCGTTTAGTCACTCTAAGTTGGTTGTAGTTAGATCTACAGCCAAGACTTCTCGTTTGGAGACAAATGCCTCTCAAATGATAAACACTATTAGTACTACAGCTGTTAGTGAGATAAAAGAACCTATTGAGGAGATAGTGTTTCATGTTGTATAGGCGTCTGGGTAGTCGGAGTATCGTCGGGGCATTCCGGATAGGCCTAAGAAATGCTGTGGGAAGAAAGTTAGATTGACCCCCACGAACATGATTACGAAGTGGATTTTTGCTCATGTGTCATTGAGTGTATATCCTGAAAATAGTGGGAATCAGTGTACGAAGCCTCCTATGATAGCGAAGACGGCGCCTATTGAGAGCACGTAATGGAAATGGGCTACTACGTAATAGGTGTCGTGAAGGACGATGTCTAGGGATGAGTTGGCTAAAACAATACCTGTTAGGCCACCCACTGTGAATAGGAAAATAAAGCCTAGGGCTCACATCATAGCAGGGGACCATTTGATGTTCCCTCCATGCAGTGTTGCTAGTCAGCTGAATACTTTTACTCCTGTGGGGATGGCGATAATTATAGTGGCGGATGTGAAGTATGCTCGGGTGTCAACGTCTATACCTACTGTAAATATGTGATGGGCTCATACAATAAATCCTAGGAACCCGATGGATATTATAGCTCAGACTATGCCTATGTACCCAAAAGGTTCTTTTTTTCCGGAGTAGTATGTTACAATGTGCGAGATTATTCCGAAGCCGGGGAGGATCAGGATGTATACTTCGGGGTGTCCGAAGAATCAGAATAGGTGTTGATAAAGGACAGGGTCGCCTCCTCCTGCAGGGTCAAAGAAGGTGGTATTTAGGTTTCGATCTGTGAGTAGCATAGTAATACCTGCTGCTAAAACAGGTAGGGAGAGTAGAAGTAGCACAGCCGTGATTAGGACTGATCAGACAAACAGTGGGGTTTGATACTGAGATATAGCGGGTGGTTTCATGTTGATGATGGTGGTAATGAAGTTGATTGCACCTAGAATAGAGGAGACTCCGGCTAGGTGGAGGGAGAAAATTGTAAGATCTACAGAGGCTCCAGCATGGGCTAAATTTCCGGCTAAAGGGGGATAGACGGTCCAACCTGTTCCTGCCCCTGCTTCTACCATGGAGGATGCTAATAGTAGTAGGAAGGAGGGAGGAAGTAGTCAGAAGCTTATGTTATTTATTCGAGGAAAGGCCATATCAGGGGCTCCGATTATTAGTGGAACAAGTCAGTTTCCGAACCCGCCAATCATAATTGGTATAACTATAAAGAAAATTATTACAAATGCGTGGGCTGTGACAACTACGTTGTAAATTTGGTCATCTCCTAATAGTGTGCCAGGTTGACCCAGTTCGGCACGGATTAGTAGGCTCAGGCCAGTGCCTGCTATGCCAGCTCAGGCGCCGAATAGTAGATATAGTGTACCGATGTCTTTGTGGTTGGTTGAGAATAGTCAGCGGTTTATGAACATGGGTAAAATGGCTGAGTAAGCATTAGACTGTAAATCTAAGTACAGGGGTTGAGTCCTCTTTTTGCCAGGTCCTGTAGTGAAATATTCATATTGAATTGCAAATTCAAAGAAGCAGCTTCAATTCTGCCGGGGCTTCTCCCGCCTTTATTTCCCCGCGGCGGGAGAAGTAGATTGAAGCCAGTTGATTAGGGTATTTAGCTGTTAACTAAAAGTTCGTGGGGAGCATGCCCCACCAATCTAGTAGGGACTTAGCTTAATAAAAGCAGTTGAGTTGCATTCAATTGATGTGAGGTGCGGTCTTGCAGTCTCTATTGAGCAGAGATTAAGTAATATATACTTGCTTGGAGCTTTGAAGGCTCTTGGTCTAGGTAACCTAAACCTCTAGTCTAGTACTACTAGTATTGGTGTGAGGGGAAGGAGTATGGTGGAGAGGATGATTATTGTTGGCAGGAGTGTTTTGTGTTTTGAGGCTTCAAATTGTCATTTTATTTTTATGTTGTTTGAGGAAGGAAATATGGTTAGTGTTGTAGAGTAGGTGAGTCGTATGTAGAAATATAGGTTGAGGAGTGCTATGATGGCTATTAGTGTGGGTAGGATAATGCTATCGTTTTTTGTTATTTCTTGGATGATTATTCATTTTGGCACGAAGCCTGTTAGTGGGGGTAGTCCTCCTATTGATAGTAGAATAGTGAGTATAAGGGTTGTAATAATGGGGGTTTTGTTTCATGTGTGTGATAGGGAAAGGGTAGTGGTGGTTGAGTTGAGTGCGAATATTGTAAATATTGTGAAGGTTGTTATGAGGTAGATTGTTAGGTTTAGGATGGTTATGGTTGGGTTGTAGATTAGGATGGCTGCTATCCACCCCATATGGGCAATAGATGAGTACGCTATGATTTTTCGTAATTGAGTTTGGTTTAGCCCGCCTCATCCGCCGACTAGGATGGATAGCATTGATATAGTTAGGATTAGGTTTGGATTGATTGATGGGGAGATTTGGTAGAGAATGGATAGGGGTGCGAGTTTTTGTCATGTCAGTAAGATTAAGCCTGCTGTTAAGGGGACGCCTTGTGTTACTTCAGGGACTCAGAAGTGGAAGGGGGATAGTCCTAATTTTATGGCAAGAGCTATCGTTATAATTATAGATGCTGTTGGATTAAGTATTTTTATGACTGTTCATTGTCCGGAGTATAGTAGGTTGATAATGACTGCTAGTATGAGTAGCATGGAGGCGGTGGCTTGGGTTATGAAGTATTTAACGGAGGCTTCTGTGGCTCGTGGGTTGGGTGATTTCATTATGATGGGGATAATAGCTAGCATGTTTATTTCGAACCCGGTTCAAGTTAATAGTCAGTGAGAGCTAGTTATTACAATTATGGTCCCCAGGATGATGGTTGTGTAGATAATGACAGAGACGAAGGGATTTATTAGTACGGGAGGGGTTTAAACCAACATTTTCGGGGTATGGGCCCGATAGCTTGTTTAGCTGACCTTACTGTGGAACGGGGTGTGATTGGTAGCACGGGGAATTTTGAGTTCTCAGGAGTAGGTTCGATTCCTATAGTTCTAGAAATAAGAGGGCTTGAACCTCTATTATTTACTCTATCAAAGTAATTCTTTTGTCAGACATATTTCTTATGTTTGAGGGGGGATGCTTGATGTTATAATGGGGAGTGATACGTGTCATATGCACAGGGCTAGTGTTAATGGTAGGAAGCTTTTTCATAGAAGGTGCATTAGTTGGTCGTATCGGAATCGTGGGTAGGATGCTCGGATTCACAGGAAGGATATTGTTAGTAGTAGTGTTTTGATGGTAAAGTTGATTGTGTAGAGTTCTGGTAAGTATGGGTTGTAGCATGTTCCTAGGAATAGGACTGTTGTGAAGGCATTTATTATGATGATGTTGATGTATTCTGCTATGAAGAATATAGCGAATGGCCCTGCTGCATACTCTACGTTGAAGCCTGATACAAGTTCGGATTCTCCTTCTGTGAGGTCGAATGGGGCTCGGTTAGTCTCTGCTAGGGTCGAGATGAATCATATTATGGCCAGTGGTCATGAAGGGAAGATTAGTCACAGTTTTTCTTGTGTTGTGATGAGGGTTGATAATGTGAAGGACCCGTTTATTAGGAGAATGGACAGGAGGATGATTGCTAGGGTTACTTCATATGAGATTGTTTGTGCTACTGCTCGTAGGGCGCCAATTAATGCATATTTCGAGTTGGAGGCTCATCCGGATCATAGGATGGAATATACAGCTAGGCTAGATATGGCTAGTATAAATAGTACGCCCAAGTTTATGTTGATGAGGGGGTATGGTATGGGTAGGGGGATTCATATTGTTAGGGCTAGAGTTAGAGCTAGGATTGGTGCGATGATGAATATGGAGACAGAGGAGGTGGATGGTCGTAGGGGTTCTTTTGTGAAGAGCTTGATTGCATCGGCGAAGGGTTGTAGTAGGCCGTATGGTCCTACAATGTTTGGGCCTTTTCGGAGTTGTATATACCCTAGGATTTTTCGTTCGACTAGTGTTAGGAATGCTATGGCTAGAAGGATGGGTGCGACAAGTATAAGGGTGTTGATGATAAACATTTTGTTGTGAAGAGGATTTGAACCTCTGGTGTAAAGGTTTAAGTTTTATGCAATTACCGGGCTCTGCCATCGCAACTGTGCCCTGGTCTAGGGCTGGTATATTTATACTATTTAATTAAGTTAAGACTATATCATTAATTAGTTTTAAGGCGCTTATTGGAAGTAGGCCTCATTTCTCTTGTCCTTTCGTACTGGGAGAAATGTATAATAGATAGAAACTGACCTGGATTGCTCCGGTCTGAACTCAGATCACGTAGGACTTTAATCGTTGAACAAACGAACCTTTAATAGCGGCTGCACCATTGGGATGTCCTGATCCAACATCGAGGTCGTAAACCCTATTGTCGATATGGACTCTAGAATAGGATTGCGCTGTTATCCCTGGGGTAACTTGTTCCGTTGATCAAAGGTTTTGGGTCAATGAGTGTTGTTATGTTTTGACTGGTGAGTCTAGATTTTTATCACTCGGAGGATTCTTTTTTCTCCGAGGTCACCCCAACCAAAATTACTGACTCATATAGGATTTTATTGTGCCTTGCGGGTTTATTTTGTTTTTATTGAGTCAGCTAATTGAAGCTCCACAGGGTCTTCTCGTCTTATTGTATTATTCCCGCCTCTTCACGGGAAGGTCAATTTCACTGATTGAAAGCAAGAGACAGTAAAACCCTCGTGTGGCCATTCATACAAGTCCCTATTTAAGGAACAAATGATTATGCTACCTTTGCACGGTCAGGATACCGCGGCCGTTTAACAGTTGTCACTGGGCAGGCAGTGCCTCTAATACTAGTGATGCTAGAGGTGATGTTTTTGGTAAACAGGCGGGGTTTGTGTTTGCCGAGTTCCTTTTGCTTTTTTTAATCTTTCCTTGGGTGCACGCCTGTGTTGGGTTAACAGTGTATGGGGTAAATGTTTTAGTGTTAGGTTATATTTACTTGTTGTTAACTGTCAGTATATTATCAGTTGCTGACGTAGGCTTGTGCTGGGAGAATTGTTTCTTGTTACTCATATTAACAGTATTGCTTCTATGTTTGAATAGAATAGTCCAGTAGTTAGGCTAGGAGTTGTTTGCTTGATATGGGAATTAGGTTGTGCTTATTGTCGAGCTTGAACGCTATCTTAATTGGTGGCTGCTTTTAGGCCAACTATGGTGTTGTTTGAATTTACTCACTAGTCAAGGTTGTATCCTTTGTCTAAAAAGCTGTACCTTTTTAGACTAAATTTTAAAATTACATTAGGCTTGATTTGGGCTTTTGGTAATTTTGAAATTGAACTTAGATTCTTTTTCTGGACAACCAGCTATCACCAGGCTCGTTAGGCTTTTCACCTCTACTTATAAATCTTTTCACTATTTTGCCACATAGATGAGTTTGTTCTGGTAAACTGTTCATAAGTAGCTCGTCTGGTTTCGGGTGGCTTAGCTTAAGTTCTCTTTGCTAAGGTTTTGCTAGTTAAATCATTATGCGAAAGGTACAAGGTGTGATCTTTGCTTTTTGATACTTTTGTTGCTTCTTTCATCATTCCCTTACGGTACTATCTCTATTGCGCCAAATGGTTTCAGATTTCTATCTCCTATACTTTAAGTTGGTGGTTAAATGCTTTATCTTATTTATAGTGGGGTGGGGTAGTTGGGCTAGCTTTAGTTCAAGGCATTCACTTATTGTGAAATCTTCTGGGTGTAAACTAGATGCTTTAAATCTAAGCTATGCTTTGATTTGTCCAAGCACACTTTCCAGTATGCTTACCTTGTTACGACTTGTCTCCTCTCATTTGGTTTTGTCTAGCTATTATGTTTATGGGTTTGTGTTATTTGAGGAGGGTGACGGGCGGTGTGTGCGTGCTTCATAGCCTTGTTCAATCAAGCACTCTACTCTTGATTTACTACTAAATCCTCCTTTAGTTCCTAGCTTTCATAGGAGTTTTCGTTCGGGTGGGTTGTGTTCTTGTTCTAGAAAATGTAGCCCATTTCTTCCCAGCCCATAGGTTACACCTTGACCTAACGTCTTTATGTGTAATAGTTGAGCTTACTTTTAGTCCTTTTTAGGGTTTGCTGGAGATGGCGGTATATAGACTGGATTAGCAAGGGTTGGTGAGGTTTATCGGGGTTTATCGATTATAGAACAGGCTCCTCTAGAGGGGTATGAAGCACCGCCAAGTCCTTTGAGTTTTAAGCTGTTGCTAGTAGTACTCTGGCGAATAGTTTTGTTTTTGGAATTATCTGTGTTTAGGGCTAAGCATAGTGGGGTATCTAATCCCAGTTTGGGTCTTAGCTATCGTGTGGTCAGTATTGTTAAAGTCACTTTTGTAGTAGATTTTTATTCTAGTTAGGGCTTTTTACAGTTTAGTTAGAATTTAACTTTATTTGTACTTTTAATTCTTTAACACGCTTTACGCCGTATTTCTGTTAGTTTGAGTCAATCGTATGACCGCGGTGGCTGGCACGAGATTTACCAACTCTGGTTAATATGGCTTAGTCAAACTTTCGTTCATGGCTTAATTTTGGTCACTGCTGTTTCCCGTGGGGGTGTGGCTGAGCAGGGCGTTTTGAGCTACGGTGTATGGTGTGCTTGATACCCGCTCCTTTTGATCTGGGTGATTTAGAGGGCATTCTCACTGGGGTGTGGATACTTGCATGTGTAATTCTATTAAAAATTAACAGAAAGGCTGGGACCAAACCTGTATGTTTACGGGGCTGGGTGAGCCCATCTAGGCATTTTCAGTGCCTCGCTTTGGGTGTTTGAGCTACGTTAAC
>NW_026648617.1:5000-21224 GCF_030028045.1 Hippopotamus amphibius kiboko | reverse complement strand
CCTTCTGTCCTCACCATGGCATAGAGACGGTTAAAAAAAAATTGTGTTTGCCACTTTGGGTATACCTTCCACAGCCTGCAGTGATCAAGGCACCCACTTCGCTGGGCAAGTCCTATGAGCCTTCACAAAAGCTCTTGCAAACTTCTTGGGACCATCACTTTTCCAGTCACGCTCAATCATCAGGCAAGATTGACAGGGCCGATGGGAAAACTGGACTCCGAGAAGAACGAGTGACCTACGTGGGGCTGAATGAACTGAGGACTAGGATGATAGTGTGTGTATGACTACTTGTCTACAATAGGACTGATTGGGGAAGCCGCTGGGGGCGGGGGGGGGGGCCAGGGTGCGGATACCTTAGGAGCTTGGGATGAACATATACACATTCCTATACGTAAAGTGGATAATCAACAAGCTCTTACGACTTGGCACAGGAAACTATACTCAATACTTTGTAATAACCTATAAGAGAAAAAAAATCTGAAACAGAATCTATATCTATCTATCTATCTACCTATCTTTCTATCTAAATCACTGTGCTGTACACCTGAAACTGCACGACATTATAAATGCTTCCATTATTTCAAACAGAAAAGAATCTCCTAACCTGAGTGAGAGAGAGAGAGAGAGAACAGGACGGATTGTGAAATCTTTTCTTTTCCAGCTACAAGGGAAAATGAAAACAAACAAAACCCAATTTATTTTAAAAGTTGGACATCCATTTGGTGACTTGTACCCTTGTCAGCAAAATGGAATCACTTCTCTTTTTCTCCCTACCTGCTCCGTCCAGAATTCAGAAACTCTCCGTGAGGCTCCTTATTTCTTTGGCAAGAGAGTCACTTGCACGCGTTCCTTAGAGGCCCACGTTACGTTTCCATAAAACGGGAATACACACTTGTGGATATGAGATTCTGGTGCTATTCATTTTCCTTAGGGTGTTGCTTTTCACCTGAAAACCGGACTGGATCCTGAAGTCTTTCAAGTTGCCCCCAATATCTGGCTACAACTCTCTCCATGAATGTTTCCCACTTTCGCCCACCCTTTTGACTTGGCATCACTGACAACGAAAACGGCCCTTTGCCTGAAGCCCTACAGACCGAAGCTGGAGGACTTGGTGAAAACTTTAGAGACATGGCCACCACAGCTCCTGTGGAAACCATCCTGGTGCCTGTTTCTGTGAGAGCCACTCTGAAAGTCGAACCAAACACCCGACATCATCACAGCCATTTCAAACTGCTAAAGTTGCTTCCACCCTAACATCTACAAATCTTCTTCACTGACACCGCCCCCCACACGCTCCCCCCCCCCCCCACTGGTTTATAATCGGCTCCAGTGATGGACCTTTGTCTTCCTTTGGTTTCCATACAAGTGCCTCTTAGGAAATAACCTGATTGCTTGCACCACAGGCCTAGTTTTTGGGAGCCCATCAACATCACTGCCTCCTGAGAGGAGATATGATAACTGTTTCACAGAACCGACCTGTTCTCAGAACTCAGAAACAGTTTCCATGAAATGGAGGCCTCTACTAACCTATTTTCTCCCTTTCCCTCCCTCCCCGCCTCCCTCCCTCCCTCCATCTCCCTCTCCCTCTCTCACACACACACACACACACACACACACACACACACACACACACACACACAGTCACCAGGTCAGCTTTCAATATGTTCAGAGTAGGCCGCCCCAAAATGTGTCTCCTTGAATTCAAGTCGCTTAAGAACTGGACAGCACAAGACCGGACATTCTGGCCCTCCTTTCTGTCCTCCCACAGCAGAGCACGATCTCAAGTTAAGACGTTTGCTTCCACGCATGTCCGTGATTCTCAAATGGTTTAGTGGGGTTTCCTGGGTTAGGAAAAAGAGGGGACTCCTATTTGCCTGAGACAAGGAGAAGTTCTCACACAACCTTCACCCATCCCTCCCTCCCTCCCTCCCTCCCTCCCTCCCTCCCTCCCTGCAGTTTGGAGGGGGCAGCCTAAGGGTGGGGAAATTGGGGAAGGAAAAAAAAAAGCCGTTCGATAAAGGGGAGCTCGAGGCAAAGTCAAAGGCTCCCGATCTGACCGGAGAGCATTCTGCATTTGAATGAAGCGATTGAACAAGGCCCTGCGGAATGAAGCGTCCGGACTTCCCCTCCCCCTCTCCCGGCAACTATCAGCCCTGGCGACTTGGGAAGGAGCGAGCGGTGGAGAAGCGGGCGGGGGCGGGGGCGGGGGCGGGACCAACAGACAATAGCCGCTGCCTGCCTGCCTGCCTGCCGGGCTGAGGCCTGAGGGCTGCGGGCCACGCTGCTTTCTGCAACTCAATCCCTTCCAGGAAGCACCTGTGATGACTGCTTGGCAGGGAATGGTCAAAGCTGAACTCTCTTGGCCTATTTCTGAAAAAGGCCTGAGTCTCAGCTACGACAGATTTTCTGGATTTCTTGGCCCATGCGCAGACCCGCACCCTCCCATCCTGTCAGATCCTTTGTACCCACACCTCCCCTGGGAGAGTTCGTTGGCCTCGTCTGGAACATGAACAAGCAAAACCAAACATAGTGTGACATGATGTATTGGTCTTTATTGAAAAGAAACGTGCTCCTCTCGCACACCTGAGGGCAGGAAGCAAAGGCACGTTCTCAGCAGGACGGGGGACAGGGAACCCGAACCCAGGCCGGTCAGCAGTGGCCCCCTGCCCCCCACCGCCCCGCCCTCCCCATCCCCGTCTCTCCCAGGCCCACGTGGGGCCTCCCTTCCCTGCCTCTCTCTGTGCCCCTCGTCTCCAGCTCCCCCAGCCCAGCTTCCGCACCCCCCCCCCCGGCCCCGGGAAGGGGAGGCATGTCTGTCCCAGCTCCAGTTCTGATATTTCACTTGTGAAACTTCCCTAGGCCCAGGTGCCAGCTTGCCGTCCTGCTGCTTCATGTCCGTCTCTATCAGCCATGCCCAAAGGGCACGGGAAATTATGGACAGCAAATAGCACACCTAGACGGTGTGTGCGTGGGGGGGGGTGTCCCTTCTCCAGGAAGCAGTGAGGGAACAAAAGGAGGCCTGGGGGAAGGAGTCCTGGGTGCCTATCATCGCGCCCCCGCCCCCCCACCGCCCCGCAGAGCACCATTCATTTCCATCTCCGCATCTGAAGGACACATAGTCCTGGTTGAAGCAACTTGATGAGGATTCCCCTCCTAACGACGTGACAGAACCTATGAAGAACTGCACTCCTTGAATCCATAAATGCTAACGGGATCCAAGGAGTTTTCCATCAATGGCAGAAAAAGAAATGGTCCTGAACATAATAACTGCCAAGTATTCCTCTAGACGGAGGCATCATTCACTTTTTCTTAACTTTTTTTCTTTTCATGTTTTACAATAAACTGTATATATTTAGAGTGTACAATTTGGTACCCCAATCTTCCAATTCATTCCCCCCCAACCCTCCCCGCTTTCCCCACTTGGTGTCCATATGTTTGTGCTCTACATCTGTGTCTCTCTTTCTGCCTTGCACACCAGTTGATGTGTACCATTTTTCTGCAGTCCACATATATGTGTGAATATACAATATTTGTTTTTCTCTTTCTGACTCACTCTCATTCACTTGTTAACAACAGTAACGATGACGACGACCACGACGACGACGACAAGGACAAGGATAAGGACCGGAAAAACAACAACAGAGAGAGCACTGGGCGAGTTTTCCACTTCTTAAAGGAAGGAGGCCGTGTTCCCAGGCAGGTTGGCTCAGCTGCACAGTTCCCTCCGGTGACTATTCCTGGGGGCACCGTCGAGGTGATGCACGAAACACACAGGAGGAGGCCTTCTTGAATGTCCTGCCCAGGAAATGGGGACATGATTCCAGCAGTGGCGATGGCTGCCCTTCTCTTTAGGGTGACACACGGGCCTGATGGCACCGGGCAAACCCTCCCCTCCCTCCCTCCCTCCCTCCCTCCCTCCCACCTACCTTCCTTCCTTCCTTCCTTCCTTCCTTCCTTCCTTCCTTCCTTCTTGAGGCTCTTGGCCTCCCCACTGAAAGGAAGAGCCCAGGGCCCAGCAGCAAAGACCTTCTGCTGATCCTTGCCAGGGGGCTCTCATTTTACACACTTGAATAGGATCAGTAGACACCGTCATCTCATGAGAAGCAGAAAATATCATCTAAAAGCCTACTTTCCTGGTGTCTCAGCGTCCAGGGCTCCTCCTTCTCAGGGATCTTGTGCTCTGTAGGGATAATTCACATGCTGGGGGAGTAGGTTCCCAATAGCATCTTATGAAATGGATTACAGGATGTCTTCCTTTGAAAAAGATAAAGATTATTTGGGAAAGTTATTCATATGAAGCACATGGATGATATCCTCTCTGATCTATATATTAGAGTTGACCGTTGAACAACCAACATGGGGGATTAGGGGGGCCGACCCCACACACACCATTGAGAACCCATGCATAACTTCACAGTCCAAGCTCTGTATCGGGGCTTCCACCTCTGGGTACTCAGCAACCAGAGATCCTGCAGTGCCATAGTGCACAGCTATGGAAAACATCCCCTTATGAGTCACACACACACACACACACACACACACACACACACACACACACACGCGCGCGCGCGCGCGCGCACGTGCTCGAGCGCAGACATCTCAACTTTGTTACCCAAACGTTAGTGGTGTTCGAATAATCTTAGAAGTGATGACTGCTGTCTGATGAAATCAATGGATCCATCAATCAATCTATGACACTACACTTTGTATTTCCTAGTCTCAAAATTATTTGGAATTTGGCTCCTTAGAAGTTTAGCTTGGTCCTTCAAGGACAGTGTCAGTTGGAGAGAAAATAACATTTCTTCAAATCATGGAAGTGAAATAGTCCTGGACGCTTATGTGAAACATTAACATAATTTTTCTTCTTTATTTTATAAGATAACTGGAATTAGGAAGAAAATCTCCTCGTGAAAAACCAGGTGCTACCTTTCCTTGACTGATGATCGAAGAGGAGAAAGCATTTTCTGGGCCCATGCAACTTGAGAGAAGTTCTAACTTTTCTGGAAAAGAAAGATTCCCACCCTCCCCTTGCTCGGCCATGCTAGAAACCTTCCCCTGCCCCAAACTCTGACGTGTCCCCTTGCTTGGCCTCACTGTGTGTCGTCCGTGGGCACGGGAACACACTTGCGTTCCGTAACAGGAGAGCCTATGGAGAAAAGATCTCTGCCCACTTTCATGGGATCTGCATTGCTGGCTAGGTAAACCTAAGACATCAAAAGAAGTGCCTTGGAACACATGCTCCTTCCACACTGGTCACCTCATAGGATTCCTAAATGACTCTGGTTCAGCACTCACTCGACTTGGCTGTGTTTCTGTGCTTCCTGACCTAAAGGATCTATCTGGATATGCCACCCGATAGAAGCTGAAATAAATTCACTTTGGACGTGTGTGAATGCCGTTCATACAGAGAGTGGGGACTGCAGGGAGCTCTTGTGGATAAAGAAAAATGGGGGAACACATGTAGGCGACAGCACATAAAGTATAGAAAGATACACGAAGGTTTCCTTCGTTCGCGGGTTGGGAAGGGGGAACGACAGAACATTCCCTGCTTCTACTCTACGCACGCACGCAGGCAGGCAGGCAGGCAGGCAGGCAGGCAGGCAGGCAGGCACCGGAGTGGGGTGGGGTGGGGGGAGCTGGCTCCTTACCCCACCCACCAGGGATGCGTGCGCGTTTAAAGAGACCAGGAGGAACGTGGTGGCGGTGGCGATGAGGAAGGAGGACCACGTTCAAGGTGTGGATTTGCGGTGAGGGCTACGTGAGGTGACTAAGAACTCGGTGCAGTGAGCGGCCCATACAAGGACAGAAGCGATGGTCCCCTAATGCTTGCAGGGCCTGGCCAGGAGCATGAACGGGCGCCCGTGTCCCCAGGTTGGCATCATGACACTAGTTCATCCCTGTGAAACAGGATGTGTTTTCTGTGTTCTCCTGTCTTGACAAACACACGTCTTTACCTGTGTCTCCGTACAACGACGGTCTCTGCGTGACAGTCGGCAGAACATCCCCAGGGACAATTATCACAGAGACCTGAGGTTCTGCTTGGCTGGCAATGCTTGTGTGAATACTGCAGTGAGATACAGACAGACAGACAGACAGACAGACAGACACACACACACACACACACACACACACACACACACACACACCCCTACGTATAATTATGTGTATTTAATACGATATCTGTATTGATTTTCTGTCTCAGATGACGAATGATGCTGTCAGCCTCATGATTTTCACACAGGGTTTCTGTGTGTGTCCTACTGTCGGGACAACATAGCCGGTCTGTGTCATGGAAGCAGAGACACCGTGGGAGTCACAGGAATGAAGACCTCGTTCTAGGAACTGGACCTTCCAGAGGCCTGGGAGCAGCTGGGCAGGGCAGGGCTGGGCTGGGCTGCGGAGGAGGGGAGGGGAGGGAAGGCTGTGGCTCTCAGTCCTCTGAGTGCCCGGTGGCAGTGGCGGAGGTGGCAGTGCCGATGGAGCTGTCAGCGCCCACAGGGAAAGGTAGCCACCGATGTGCGGGGCCACAGGGGAGACATGGAGAGACTCGGGGGAAGGCACAGCTGTCCCTCGGTGGATCTGCGGCCAGGCAGCCAGGAGTGGCCTGGGCCACTGTCGTCCAGGGGGCACCAGCTGGGAACACTAGCCAGACGCAGGGCGGCGGGGGTGGGTGGGTGTGTGTGTGTGTGTGTGTGTATGTGTGGATGGACAGCCTTCCACCCTGCACCTCTGTGCCCACCTGTCACCGTGTGGGATGGCGACAGCCTGCAGAGAGCCTTGGCTGTGGCTTCACTTCCAATGCCTACATCCCATCCAGCGTTCTCTTCGCACCAGCCCTACCCTGGGGTCGCACGGGGAGGGGGAGACTCAGAAAGGCGGTTCCCAGGCTGCCCCCGCATGGAAGTCACATGAGCCTCCGGACATGGCCGTGCCACGTCAAACACGCGTCTGGAGGTAGGTCAGACTTTACATTGTGTTACGGTTTGTTTTCTTGGGAGAAGTTGTGTCTCTTAGGCCAGGAGCAACTGGAATTGTCGGTCAAAGTCCTCAGGCAGCCCTTTGACTTGGAGGCCGAGCACAAGTTTGACACGGTATGTTTCCGGTGACATGGAATTGCAGATGGCCCACGAAGCATGCTCTCGGCAATACTGCCAAGCCTGTGGTCTCACAGGGGACGGTCTCCTCGACCGAGATGTCACCATCTCGGGAGTCCGCACCTGGAGCGACACGGTGACCTCAGGACGGGCGCCCTGTCTGTGCGCCCCATCCGGATGCGCGTGGACGGGAATGGAGCAGCTCTGGGAACGGTGGACGATGCCAGCTCTTGTTCTTCTGCTCTGCTGCCTGCCGTGCACGGCTGTGGAGAGGGACGCGCCGCTGTGGAGAGGGATGAGCCGAGTCCAGTGTCTCTGAACCCACCCCAGGCAAAGAGGAGCAGGACAGTGGGTGTGGGCCCTCCCTCGTGTGTGGCCAGGATCCTGTGCGGGGGGAGAGTCCCTGGCCCTCCCGCTGAGAGGAAGGTGCGAGAGGTGGATCGGCGGCGGCGTCTTTCCTCGGGGCCCCAGAGCTTCTGCGGCTCCGATCTCCCCTCTTCACAGTTCTAGTTGGCGCCCGCCCCAGCACAAACCTACCTGAGAGCTTCCCTGGTATCCGGAAGCGATGGCTTTGTGTTTTGAGGACGCAAGGGGAGAAAGAGCTGAGCAAAGCTTTTCCCTGGAACCTGAGTGTCTATGGGTGTGTCTGGCCCATCACCAGCGAGCGTGCTGAGTGCCACTTCCTGAGGGCAGGTGCTCTTTAAGGAAAGTATGGCTTCGTATCTTTGTGACACGCAGGCCCTTCTAGAATGTGGAGCGAGTTTCTCAAGAATCCCAGCAGAATCCCAGGTGCTGTGGAGGCTAGGGCCTCAAAGGTCCGGCTCCATCCCCTCTCTCCATCCTGGCCTGGCCTGGCCTGGCTGGGCCCCTAAGGACCCTGCTGGCCTCTAGAGTGGCCCCTGCTTCTCGGTTGGTTTCCACGCTGCTGCTCACAGAGCCATCTTCTCCAAAGGCAGCCGACCGCCGTATTCCTTCCGTGGAGGCCTGGCACGGCTCTCCTCGGCTTGGATGATAGCATGAGAGGACTGACAAGCTGGGTCCTTCCTCCAGGGCTGACCTTTTACAAACTCCGCCTTGAAGAGGGGTAAAGTCAGCATGTCATTCTCACGTGTAAGATGGGACCCGAGGGGCCCGTTCCTAGCTCTACCACTTGGGAGAGTGGGGGACTCTTCCGTCAAGGAAACGGAGAGCTCATACTTGATGGTGCGGTTGTCAGAAGCCTTTTTCTAAGCCTCCCCTGGCCCCACCGTGTCAGAAAGACGTGTCCCTCCACCTGCCGGGGACTTGATGAAGGAGAGTCACTCTGGTAGAAGTACCCGAAGCTCGAGGACTTCACTGCCGTCTCCCTTTCTCTGGCACGGGCCCGCCCCTGGAGGAGCCCTGTCTTCACCTGGCCGTGACGGCACCGCTCAGGGGAGCTGGAGACAGGACCCCAATGAGGGCAGGTGGATGGGAGCCTGTTCAAAATGACCTACACACCCAATCTGCCGTAGACATGGTCCACAGATCGTGGACGTGCCTGTGCCCCCGAAGACATCCGTGTGGCCCCGGGCATCCGGCAGCCATCTTCTCCATGTTCTCCTGACCTGTGCTCTCGCTCTTTTCTCCGGAGCACTCGCCTGATGATTCGTGGGGGCATGAAACCCCAGCTGGCAGGAGCCAAATGATCTTCCCAACACAAGGGAAAAGAAGAGGTGGGGTCCCGCATCCATCCAATGTTTCTGTGCCTAAGAATGAGTTTCTAAGAAATCTCATCCTCCTTTAGCTCCCTTAACACCCCCCCCACCCCGGCGCCCGCCAGCCCGGGCCATAGTATAGTTACTTTCCCAGATTTCCTCCCTCTCCTCAGCAGAACCGAAGAGATTGTAGGTGTTGCCACTTCTCTGAGTCTTTCTTTGCTTTCTTAGGAGGGCTGCCCCATGTCACGTAAAACTTGGAAGACATACATGCGTGAGCATCTCTCCTTGTGATTCTAACCCAGGGAAGAGCATTTAAAACTCGAAAGGAGGCAAACTAGGGTTCAGGCACCCAGAGTTGAGCTGGGTGGCCACTGGGAAGAGAGTTCCAGACCCCTTCCTGTTTGGGGGAGGGGGAAATCTCCCCCTCTGCCCCTCTTGAGTCCTCGTGGCTGGACTCATCCTAACATGGACTCAAGGCGGATAGAGGAAGCGGGAGCGGGAACACGTGTTCGTTTGTTGTTGTTGTTGTTGTTTTACCTTCTAGCCGTGAGAAGTGGCTGAGGCGGGCAGCTTTTCGACTGTGTAGACCAAGGGACAGTACATGTGTGAGACAGGGATCAGACCGAGAGACTTAGCTTTCGGGTGCGCCCTGAGGGAAGGAAGAATCTAAACAGAGTTTGGGCTTGGGGGGGGTCCCTGAAAGAAGTCACAGTGTCTGTCTCCCTAGGCTTCTCGGCCCCAATGAATTCCCTACTTTGGGGATCGGAGCGTCCTCCTAACTCCAGGTGCAGATGCAGGGAGTGCGCCTTTCACCCGCGAGAGAGATGGATGTCTCGCTTTCAGGGAGACACAAAGAAGAGCCCGAGGGTCCCTCTTGTGTTGGCCGCCTGCTTGAGGTCACCGTCACGCCAAATGATCACTGTGCCACGGAGGTGCATTTTGGCGTGGCCTATCCTGGGCTCCACAGCCACCTCCCTGAGAACGGGTATGGTCAGAACCGTAGGAAGCTCAAGGGCGCCGCCAGCCGGTTTCAAAAACGTATCTGTCAGCACCTGCTGGCTGCAACCGCGAGGTTTGCAAGTGCCCTCCGCATAATTCTCCCCCTCCCCCGCAACGACGTCATCACTTCCAATCCTGGCGAACAATGTATGGAACCTTTGCTGGGGTTTTCGTTTGTTTCTCTTTTGTGGGGTTTCTCTCTCTCTCTCTCTCTCTCTCTCTCTCTCTCTGTCTCTCTGTCTCTGTCTCTGTCTCTGTCTCTGTCTCTGTCTCTGTCTCTGTCTCTCTCTGTCTCTCTCTCTCTGTCACACGCGCTCTGATGTTCGGGGCCTAATGGGAGAAATGAAATCAAGCGAGGGGTTTTGCCCTCAGGTTGCCTTGGTCTCGGGTTGACTTGTGTGCGCTGAGAAAGACGGCCTTTACTGAAGGCCCTGCGCAGACTTTTTGACACCCCCGATCCATGGAATCCTGAAGCTGTGGAACCTAGAAATCTTTCGGTCTCCTTTTGATTTGGAAATCTTCTCCTTGACAGAAAGAAGCCCATTTAAAAGAGAAAAAGAAAAAGTGGAACTGCATGAGCAGATCGGTTTTTAGATCTCAGCCGGGCGGCTGCCCGGTTCTCTGGGGAGAACTGTCTTCATCTTGCAAATCTGTACACACAGCCCACAGTGGCCTGGGATGGAGGCCAGTGGACTGGATTGGGCAGAACCTGAGACCAGAGGAAAGAGAAAAAAAATAAGAAAAATGGTGGTGGTGGTTGGGGGGAGGGGGAAGAGGTCTGCTTTGAAAAATAGGAACTGCTGGCAGGGCTCCCTCACCCCCACCCCCCCACCCCAAAGTAGGACTGTGTATCCAGGCGTAGAAATGATACTGCGCCAAGAAGGCAAGCGCTGTTGAGACTGCTGTTCCTATGATGTTACAAACCGAAAGCGATGCTTTCTGGTCGAGGCTCTCCATGACAATCTGCTAAGCAAATCACACGTTGGCTGTTTTGGACGTTCTCTGCAGTTTTCATTGGGAGTGAGGAAGAGCCGTTTGTACATGTTTTGATACAATGTTTTGAATGCTGTGGGACCATGGTATGTTTCCGCCGTGGATGAACAAGGTTGCCTTTTCCAGCTTCCGCTTGCATGGTCATTGCCTGGTCCTGACGACCCCCCCGCCCCAAGTGAGGGAGGCCTGTGTGTCTTTGTGTCCATTTAGAAGGGTTGGTGCTTGATGCCAGCATGATATCCAAATCTTGATTTTGGACTTACCAAACTACTGTTGGGAGTTTGTTTCTTGTCTTAATCTCCCTTAACTCTTGCAGTCACCTGAGTGTCCACTCTTGATTTCGCGTCTCTCTCTGCCTCTGTCTCTGTCTCTCTCGCTCTTTCCTTTTGTTGATTTCTTCAAGGCAAGCCATCTTTTTCCTCCTCCTCCTCCTCCTCCTCCTCCTCCTCCTCCTCCTCCTCCTCCTCCTCCCCCCCTCCTCCTCCTCCCCCACCACCCTCCTCTTCCTCTTGCTCCTTTCTCTGCCCCCCTCCCCCCTCCCTCCCTCCTCCCCCCGCCCTTTTAAAATTGAAGTCTAACAGACTGACAAGAGTATATTGGTTTTCAGGTGTATACCCTAGCGAGTGGCTATGTTTACACATGGCCCAGGGATCTCCGTGATAAGTCTCGTTACTGTCTGTCACCATTCGATGTCATGACAGTAGGATGGACTCTATTCCGCCTGCTGTACATGACATCCTGCGAGTGAGTTGTTTATTTCATAACTAGAAGTGGGCACCGCTTCCTCTCCCTCACCTATTGCACTCGTCTCCCTCTTCCCCCCTCCCTCCCTCCTCTGGCCACCCCCCATTTGTTCCTTTTAGGTGTCGAGGAACCTGTTTGCGGTTCCTTCTTTGTGTTCATGTGTGTGTATTGCTGTGTACGTTCTTCACAGACATGATAGTCTCGCGACCTGAGGTATCTTGTGTAGCGCAATACCCTCTGGGTCTCTCCATGTTTCCGCGGATGGCAAGACCTCATTCCCTGGTAGGGTTGAGTCATAAACGCGCGCGCGCCTGTGTGTGACTAGGTAGAGACGTATGCACACAGAGAGCGCTATCGGTATGTCCCTAACTATGGCTACATAGGGATAGGTG
The DNA here is from genome assembly GCF_030028045.1 of Hippopotamus amphibius kiboko. NCBI lineage: Eukaryota > Metazoa > Chordata > Mammalia > Artiodactyla > Hippopotamidae > Hippopotamus > Hippopotamus amphibius. The sequence continues at coordinate 9,323 of NW_026648617.1, read as the reverse complement.
TGGATACACATACACGTGTATGTATGTGTCACCCTCACCCCCTCGGTGGGCACGTAGTGGAGTTGCTGGGTCACGTGGTAGTTGTTGGTGCAGTGCTTTCAGGGACTTCTGTGCTGTTTTCCGTAGTGTCATCTGTTGTCGGGGAGCCATTCTGTCAGGCGCCAGGTGATATCTCTGAGTCCTCCAGCATGACATGGTGGTGGTCTCTCTCAGCGTGAAAAATAGGTGTCCCGTCAGGAGCCACTTTCCTCTGCCGTTTGGAACTTGCTGTCGCGATTCCAGATCCTGGGCCTGGCCGTGTATGCTTGTGCAGAGAAATGCCAGCGCTTTCTATCATACCCTCCATTTAAAAAAAAAATGGTTCTGTATTTGATGGGCTGCGTTGGGTCTTTTTTTGCTGTGCGCGGGCTTTCTTTCCGTTGCGGTGAGTGGGGGCTCCCCTTCGTTGTGGTGCGCAGGCTCCTCATTGCCAGTGGCTTCTCTTGGTGCGGAGCACGGGCTCCAGGCACGGGGGCTTCAGGAGTTGCGGCACATGGGCTCAGTCGTTGTGCCTCACGGGCTTCGTTGCTCCGCGGCATGTGGGACCTTCCTGGAGCAGGGATCGAACCCGTGTCCCCTGCAGTGGCGGGCGGATTCTTAAGTAGTGCGCCAGCTAGGCAGCCCCAGTTGTTTCTTGTATTTCAGGGAAAGGTTTCCTTTGGCTTTTGGTTTTGTCCCCGCCCCCACCCCCCAAGAAAGGTACTGTTGGTTGCTTTGTTGACAGTGGAAAACTGTGTTGCGGTTGCTGTTGGAGTGGTGGGGGTCGTCGTCCTTGTTGCTTTGTTTCCTTTGTGGGCGTTGTTTTCTGTTGGTTTTTTCTGGCTTTGTTTCCTTGTGGATGAAAATGCCTGGTCTTGGTCTGCTCTGTTCAGGCCTCCTGCCCACTTTCCCCATCGGGTTGCTTGTTCTGGGGGGGCTGCGTTGCATGAGGCCTTGCCCTGTTTTGGACAGGAACCTCTTATGGGACATGCTTGAGGTTTTCAGATGCATGTGTGTGTGTACGTGTACACGTGTGTGTGTCTGTACGTGTACACGTGTGCATACACGTACATGTGTGTGTGCCTTTACGTACTCCTTGAAGGGCCACAGCAGTCCCAGAGCTTGACTTTGACTTTTTGGTAGTTTGGCTTGGTTTGATTTTGGTGGGACGACAGGTCACTGTGAACCTTTACTGTAAATCTCTCTCTCACACGCACGCGCGCGCGCGCGCGCGCGCGCACACACACACGCACGCACGCACGCACGCACGCACGCACACTCACCACGTTGCATTGTGTAGATGTCCTGGAACGCGGTTTCTTTAGTGGATGGCTGTTGACTCGCTGCTCCCCGCCCCCCTGCCCCCGCCCGCCGGTGACTGTGGTCAGTCCATTTTGAAATCCACGTTCTGACCTCAAGGGCATGTTCCCCACCCACGCACCCATGTGTTCTCTTTGGACTTTGTCGCGGTCTGTGCGGAAATAGATGTTTGTTTCCATTTGTGTGGGGCCAGAGTGTATGTTTACTTTCGTTTCTAGCTTCCGGGCTCTGCGTATCAGCTTTCCAAAGCCCTTCCCCGTGCCAGAAGGGATGAGTTCCTGCGTCGTTCTCTGAGCGCTTGCCTGGTTTCGTTTCGCTGGTCCCCGCCTTCCCTCCCTCCCTCCCTCCCTCTCACCCTCCGGGGAGCTGGGGATCTCGCTTGTGGCACTGTGGGCGTCTCCGTGGAATTCCCCGCGCCCCCCCCCCCCATGGCCTGGAATCGCGTCCCCTTCCAGGCAGCCTCCCGGCGGCATCTTGCCAGCTACCCCCGCCCCCGTGTGCTGCCGGGGATCGGGACGCGCCGTGTCGTGTCGTGTCGTGTCGGGCCGGGAGCTAGCTCCGAGGCGGACCCCTCGGGGCCGCGCGGGACGCCCGCCCCGCTCCGGGAGGAGCTCGGGCGTTTGGGCGGCCCGGCGCTCCGGCGTCCTCGGTGGCCGGCCGGCGACCGGGATCCGGCCCGGGGACGTTCGAGCCGGTTGTCGGGCGCCACCTGGCGGCCGCTTTTATATTGTCCCTTCCCTCCGGAGCTCCGGCGACCTTGTCGAGGGCTGTGACTCAGCCGCCGGGCCCGAAGCAGAGTTCCGGGAGGCGGGCGACGCTGGTGCTGGCAGCCCCGGTGGCGCCGAGGCGTAGGCGCCTCCTGCTGTCGCCTGAGATTGGGCCTGCAGATCTATGGGGCTGTGACTGCCGCCGCGCTCCCGAGCCGGGGCTGAGGGGCCGCCTGGCCGGGTCGACCAGCATGCGCCCGTGCCCCTCCGGCCGCGGGAACCCATGTCGGGTCGTGCCGCCGCGGTGGGAGAGGAGAGGGTCTGCCGCGCCCGGAGCGCCTGGGACTTGGTGGCCCGGCCTTCTCCTGGGCCGCCCTTGGGAGCGTTCGTTCCCCGACCCCCCCCACCTCCCTTTCCCGGTGCCCCCCGCGTCCCGCTCCGGAGGTGGGGACCGGCTCGGGCCGAGCGTTGAGGCCGGTGGAGGCCGCCACGGGCTCGGTGGTGGACGCGCGTGCGTCCCGGTCGTCAGATGCTTTCGGGCCGATGGTTTTCCGAGCCGGACTCCAGAGGTGAGGACCGGCCTGGGCCGCCAGCGGTGACCCGGAGAGGCTGGCCCGGGCCTGGGTGCGTTGCCCCGTGGGCTCCGGGCGTCTCCCTGGAGAAATGGGTTCAAGTCCCGATGGGTCCGGAGACGTGGACGGACCGGCCCCTGCTCGCGCAGGTGGCCGGCGAGGGTGCACCCGGCCTGTCAGCGTGCCCGCGTGGGTCCCGGTCGTCGGACGCGACTTTGTCTCCCCCCTCCGCTCTCCACCCCGAGTCCGGGCCGGGAGGTGGGGACTGGCGCGAGCCATACTGGGTGGCCCGGGGAGGGGCTCCCGGGCCCGGGCGTGGTCCCTCATGGGGCCCGCTCATCGGAGGCGGCTCGGAGGGGTGCTGTGTTTCTTTCTTGGAACCAAGTCCTGGCCCGGAGACTCAGATGGACCGGTGCCTGCCCGCGTGGGGGGACCGGGGAGGGCGTCCCCAGCCCGCTCCCTCTCCCCCGTGTCCGCGGCCCACTCTGCCACCCCTCCATCCCCGGGTCGACCAGGTGGCCCCGGGCGCTCCGGGGCAAGTGTGGATGGGGAAGTGTTGGGGGCAGGTGGCCGGACTGAGGTTCCGGGGGCCCCCGTGAACCTCGTGGGTGGGCCCCGCTGTCGGGCGCGATGATTTCTTCCGCCGGAAATGGGGCCTTTTTGCCACCAGATAGGTGCTGACACGGTGTTCTTCTGCGTCTGTCGCCGATAGACGCTGGGGCTCCGGACGCGGGCAGGACTCCGGGCTGGGGGCGGCTGTCTGACGCCCGGCTCGGTCCTTGCCGCTTGAGCTGCCCGCTTGGGCCTGCGCGCCGGCTCTTGCGTGCGCGTCCGGCTGCCCCGACCCGCGGTGCCGCCTCCGGCCTCTGGCTGAGCCCGAGGGCGGCGGGGCCAGGTGGCGTCGGGTGCTCGACCCTGTGCGCTGCCCCCGCTGCAGGCACCCGGTGGTGAGTGGCCGGCACGACCCCACCCCACAGGCTCTGTGCCCCGTGTCAGGCGTTCTCGTTCTGGGGTGGCTGGCTGCTCTTTGCCCGAGACGAAGGGGCGCCGGCGAGGCGGAAGCGGGCCTCCGTGTGACGGGTCTTCGCCGTGCCTCCCCTGCGGGCCTCCCCCGCCGTGGCTTTAGGCTGGGTGGGTCAACCGATTGATGTGGTGGTGCCACGCTCCGCTGGGCTGGGCCTAAGCCGTGCCAGACGAGGGACGGACGTTCCTGGGGGACGGGACCGCTCTTCTCGTTCTGTCCGCGGGCTCCTCGCCTCTCTTCCGCCCCGCCTGCCGGGGTGTGCGGAAGGCAGGGGTGCGGCCTCCGGCCCCGAACCCGCGGTCTCCCGCCCCCGCCTCCCAGCGTGGGCGGGGACCGGGGTCCTCGGACGCAGCAGACGCTCTCGCTGTGCCTCTTTGGCGTACGCCTCGCGAGCGGCCCTCCCCGCGGCGGGGAGGGCCGCCCCGCCGCCACGCTGCGCGCCCCCCGTCGGTGTGCGAGCGTGCCGCGCCTGGCCCTCCGTGGTGCTCCTGGAGCGCTCCAGGTCGTCCCTCAGGTGCCCGAGGCCGAGCGGTGGTGTTGTTCCCCTTTCCCAGCGTGTTCCTCGGGTCTCCGCCACCGTGGCGGGTGCCGTGAGCGGCTCTCTCTTGGGGGGGTCGAGACGGTAAGGGAGGTGCGCCCGCCTGTTCCCCCCGGCGGTGGGGCCAGGGGCCGCCTCGTTGTG
>NW_026648616.1:0-21422 GCF_030028045.1 Hippopotamus amphibius kiboko | reverse complement strand
AGGCAAGTGGGGACACAGAGTGTATGGAGGAGGAGGACATGCAGTGACGAACTTGACTGGAGAAGGGAGCCTGGGTAGAGCCTTCCTTCCTTCAGGCTTTTTAACGTTAATTTTTGAATAATCTATTTTTATGGTTGAAAAAATCTAAAATGTATACAGTGAAAAGTCTTTCCCACCCCTGTAACCGTAATTATTAATTTCTTGCATATTTTCCCAGGGTTTCTAAATGCATCTGTAACAAATGTAAATATGCAGATTTAAATTTTTCTCTTATTTCTTTGTTTTTAATCAACGTATAGTTGATTTACAGTGTTGTGTTAATTTCAGGTGTATAGCACGGTGATTCAATTATTTATATATATATAATATGTTATATATATAATATATATAGATGAGTATATATAACATATATATAAAATGTTTTCAGAATCTTTTCCCTTAGAGGTTTTTATCTTTCTTATTTCTTAGTCTCCCACTTCTTTCCACAAAAGCTAGCGTAAATTATAAATACACCATTCTATACCTTGTTTAGGAGATCTTTTCATATCAGAGCTTCCTCTTTTTTTTTTTTTCTATTACAGGTTTTTCCATTGTATAAATGTACCTTAGTTTATTGAATCAGCCCTGAGTTTAATGGACACTGGAGTTCAGGGTTTCCATAAATAACCTATGTATGTGGTCCTTTAGGTCCACACAAGCTATCCCTGTTCAGTAAATTCCCAGAAGCAAAATTGCTGAGCCAAGGGATCAATTAATTTGTGATTTCCACAGATATTGCCTATTTTCACTCCATTAGGGGTGTGCCTGTGTCCTCTCAGCCTCATCGACAGAAGGTATTATCAAACTTTTGGATATGTGTTCATCTCATAGGTAAAAAATGGTAGCCGTTTAGGAAGCATCTCCTCCAGGAGGACCCGTGTTCCATCAGCTGTGTTTAGGACCTTCTTTCCTCTCCTGCTGTTTCCCGCCCTTCCCCCCACCTTGGTTCAGGTCTTTATAGGGCTCCCGCCTCGTGTGGGAGTCACACCAGGATTGGGTGTCATGGACGGGCCCTGGAGCAGATCTGGTTTCCAGCCCCATTCCGCCACCTGCAAGCCCAGTAATGTCCTGTACATTGCTAACTCTTTTTGAGGTTCTGTTTCTTCATCTTTTTTTTTTTTAATTTTTATTGAAGTATAGCTGGTTTCCAATGTTGTTTTAGTTTCTGCTAAGTGATTCAGTTATACATATACATATAGCCACTGAATTTTACATTCTTTTCTCGTATAGGTCATTGCAGAGTATTGAGTAGAGTTCCCTGTGCCTACAGTAGGCCCTTATTAGTTATCTATTTTTTTGTTTCTTCGTCTTTACGATGGAAATCCCCTTGTAGGGCTATTTGAGAATCAAATGAGATGCCCATGAGTGAGCTGCACACATAAGCATGTCTGGTAGGCCCCAGAAACGGCTTCTGAACATCGAGCACATCAGGTAGAATTTTCACATGTCAAATGGAAAGATTAGATATAACGTGCTGGGAAGGAGCAGCCCTTCCCCAGAGATGGCTGGGCCCGTGGCGTGACTGAGGCTCAGTCACCTGTCTTAGCCCTTGGTTGTCTCTCCCTCCTCCTGCAGACCAGCCAGCCTTCTCTTTGTCATGTGCCTTGCCTTTATCTTTCCTGCGTCTTGTGATTGGAAAATCCCAGCTTAAGGTGGTTGCATCAGTGACCATCCACCCTGTGTGGGAAGTGTTGTCCTGGGTGTTCCAGGGGAACTCAAGGGAAGAGATCAGGATGTACAAACCAATACTGGACAGTGACATGAGGAATCAGCAGACACCACACCACACCACACACACACACACACACGCACACACACACACACAAGCACACAGCCAGCACTATCATTCTTAGAGCTGGGCTGGAAGTTCATCTTCGTCTTAGAGCATCCACAGAGACCAGCGTTTCTTAGACTGTCTTAAATACTCTACCCTTAAGGTAAAGATTCTCAAACACTTGAGTTCGCTTAAGTTATTATGTTACTTAAATGTATATAACTTAAAATTAGGCATAAACACGTTGTGCTTAAAGTTCTTGATTGTGAAATCAAAACATCTGCCAATTGGGAGTTCCCGGGCCATCCAGTGGTTAGGACTTGGCTCTTTCACTGCCAGGGCCCAGGTTCAATCCCCGGTCTGGGAACTGAGATTCCGCAAGCGGTGTGGTGCAGCCCAAAAATAAAAAGCTACAAATCAGATATGAAGTGCAAAACCCATAACATTCCAAATGAAACTTATTCATGTTTTGCAGAAACCAAATTACAGTTTTGCCTTGTGAAGAGAGGATTAACTGCCCCGCACAGCTTCTTCTGTGTTCGTTGGGTCTGAATTACACTGATCACTGGGAAGCATAGGTACAGTCTAGTGGTAGAGAGTGTGGACTCAGGAGCCAGACTGCCTGAGTCCTCCATCAACCAGCTTTGCCATCTCGGGCAAGTCACTCAACCTTTCTGACCTTGATGTGCTCATCTGTAAAGTGGGGATAAAATGCTTCCAAGGAGGGCGTTTCAGAGGAAGGCCAGGGGGATGAAATGAGCTTAGACCTGTCAGGTGCTTAGAGCAGCGTCTGACACAGCATGCACGTTCACCAGGCGGTGGTGTCATTTTACTGCTGGGTACCTGTGTCACCTGTTCTCCTACTGCTTGTCCCCCTGTGCACTGCTGCAAAACCTTGCTTAGTAATATTTGTCGGAGGTCATTGTCGTGAGGCCTTCCCTCGGGGGAAAGGATTCTTAGCACGTGCAGCCCACCTCTGTGCTTGTATTCGTGGCTGTTGCTGGCGAATAGTCCTGTGTCTCACCAGCACAATAGTCCACGTGTTCAGGAGAACCCCAGGCTCAGGCTCACTTGTCGGGAGGACTTTATAAGGCGGCCATTCAGATTCTCCAGGCCATGCTTTTTATTTACTTACACATAAATATTTATAATACATGTATTTTCCCCGTTGTTCTCTAAATGAAAGCACAGGTTTGTTTTTGTAATTAATTCATTAATTTTATTTATTGGCTGTGCTGGGTCTCTGTTGCTGTGCGTGGGCTTTTCTCTAGTTGCAGCAAGTGGAGGCTACTCTTTGTTGTGGTGCACAGGCTTCTCATTGCGGTGGCTTCGCTTGCTGTGGAGCACGGGTTCTAGGCGTGCGAGCTTCAGTAGTTGTGGCACGTGGGCTCAATAGTTGTGGCTCGCAGGCTCAAGAGCACAGGCTCAGTAGTTGCCGCACACGGGCTTAGTAGCTCCAAGGCATGTGGGATCTTACTGGACCAGGGCTTGAACCTGTGTCCCCTGTATTGGCAGGTGGATTCTTAACCACTGAGCCACCAGGGAAGTTCTTGTATATCTTCTTTGGAGTCATGTCTATTCAAATCCTTTGCCTATTTTTAAATTGGGTTATTTATTTATTATTGCATTGTAAGAGCTCTGTATATTCTGGGTACTAGACTCTTATCAGATATATGATAATATTTGTATATTTTATATGCAAATATTTTTATTAGTTATATTTTTTATTAGTGGCTTATACATTAGATGTCATATCTAAGAAATGATTGCCTGATCCAAAGACATGAAGCTTTACACCTGTTTCCTTCTAAGAGTTTTATAGTTTTAGCTCTTACCTTTAGGTCTCTGATCCATTTGGGGTTAATTTTTTTCTATGATGTGAGATAGGAGTCCAACTTCATTCTTTTGCATGAAACTATTCACTGATCCCAGCACCATCTGTTGAAAAGACTATTCTTTCCCCATTGAAATGTCTCGGCACCTGTGTTGAAAATCAGTTGCCCAGAAATGCATGGGTTGGTCACCTCTTCTTGTCTAGAATGTCTTAAAATGTTGTTTGAGGTTATGATGGTGTAAATAAGAGCACCTAGAAGATGAAAACTTGAGTTCTAAAATCCTTGTTTCCATTCAACCACATTAAGGGGAGTTTGGTGTGTCTTCTACACCCCGTCTAAGCCATTAGGGCAGATGTGTGTGATCTCTTGGGCTCCAGACAGCTTTCTTGCCACCAGAACCTGCATTTGTCCCTGACGTCCTCACTGGATTCATAAGCAGAGGTGGAGGCAGCAGATAGGTTTAATTCAGAAGCACAACTTGGAAGCCTCGGGAGAGGGAGGGAGGAGCAGCCACTAGCCAGTGCACATTCCAGAAGACCCAGAAGTATGTTTGTGTGTGTGTGTAAGAGTGTGTGTGTGTGTGTGTGTGTGTGTGTGTGTGTGTACAAAGGCAGTGACACTGGCTCCCTGGGCCCAGACGCACCACTGAGGGGCAGGAAGTGCCAGTCCCGTCAGGAACACATCCTGTTCTGGGAACAAAGCGGGTCCTCCCTTCGCCCAAGCCTGTGTCCCAAGGAGCGGAGTCTTGGAGCCCAGCTCTGAGACATGCGTTCACCAAGGCGCTGCCGAGGTCGGCTTGGGGCAGGGACGGGTTTGTTTGGCTGCGCAGACTCCCCAGGCCCGGCGAGCCTGTTCAGAGGGTAAAAGGCAATCCGTTCGAGTCCTTTCCTCTGCTTTGTGAGCTTAGTCACCTGAGATCCTGGGCTGCACAACTCACCTGTCCACCCAGCCTGCCCGAGTCCCCGCTGGGGAGCCACGTTGGTGGGCGTGTGTGTGCGTGGGAGCTGGGAGCGCAGTGATGATTAAGGGGGTGGGGGTTGTTTTGTTTTGTTTTATTCAATCATAAAACAGCAGTTTTCCACTTAGCCTTGGGCACTCCAGCTGACAACCCTGTCACACAGGTTTCTTTGTTTAAAAACGTCCAGGGTGTTGTCGGAATTCAGCAAAGCCCAGGTGAACTCTGTGCCCACCGAGGGACTGAGCCCAGAAACGGAGGTTCCCGTGCTGCAGGCCTCACTCACCCTCCACGGCCTGGACACCAGCACACCCCCGCCCTTTGAGGTACCTGCGGAGCCCCACCCTGCCCAAGCATCCCCTGGGACCCGAGATGGGGCCCACACGGGGGAGCCTCTTTCCCAGGCGCCTGGCCCTGGGGGCTGGCTGAAGCTGGGCATGGCCCAGGCTGTCCTTTCGGGGAGCACTTCAGGCCAGCAGCCTCCTAGTCCTGTGAGAGAGGCAACCAGAGCAGTTGGCCAAGGAAGTGGCCAGCGGAAGCCCCTGGAGGATGACAGACCTCGGCTGAGCCTTGTGGTTCCCTCACCCACCAGTCCGGTGAGTGGTCCAAGCTGGGTTGTTTTGGCGGGGGATGGTGGTGGTGGGGGCGGAGTGTTGGTGAATGTCTCAGAGCCAGTGCAGGGTTTCCCCAGCTAGTGACCCCGAGTGGTCCCTGCCTTCTCCCACTGAGCCCCGCGCCCTGCAGCGTTTGGTATTAATAGCATCGTGGTGAGGGAGCTAATGTTCCTTGGGGTGTGAGTGGTGGATGTGAGCCAGGCTCTACGCCCTCACTTCCCACGGGTGTCTCCTTTTATTTGCACATCGACCCCTGTTATTTGCACATCGACCCTGTGGTGAAGATAATTCTCACCCAACCTCAGAGTCTCTGCTCTTAACCACTGCCACTTACCAGCTTACGCCCGTGGGCGAGGCACTTCACCTCACTGAGCTTTGGTTTCCTCCTCAGTACTTGTTATTATTAAATAAACGTTGTCCTAAAACACCAGGCTTTGAAAATACTCATTCTGCAACACGAACCAGATTTCGAACCGCACCGTCCACTTGGGCAGCCACTAGCCACATGTGGCTCTTGAGCACTTAAAACGTGGCTCGTCCAAATTGAGATAAGCTGTGTAAAATAAACACTGGATTTTGAAGACTTAGTAGGAAAAACAGAATGTAAAATGTCTCATTCATAATTTGTTTATTTATTTATTTTTTCTATTTATTTATTTATTTATTTATTTTTTTTGGGGGGGGTACACCAGGTTCAATCATCTGTTTTTACACACATATCCCCGTATTCCCTCCCTTCCTTGACTCCCCCCCCTTCGAGTCCCCCCCACCCTCCCCGCCCCAGTCCTCTAAGGTATCTTCCATCCTCGAGTTGGACTCCCTTTGTTATACAACTTCCCACTGACTCATAATTTGTTTATTGATCACATTAAAATGAAAACATTTTAAATATGTATTTTATTTATTTTTTACAAAAAATATTTATTTATTTGGTTGCGCCAGGTCTTAGTTGCGGCAGGTGGGCTCCTTAGTTGCGACTCCAGGGCTCCTTATTTGTGGCATGCAAACTCTTAGCTGTGTATGCACGTGGGATCTAGTTCCCTGACCAGGGATCGAGTCCAGGCCCCCTGCATTGGGAGCACAGAGACTTATCCACTGCACCACCAAAGAAGTCCCTAAATAGGTATTTTAAATAAAAATATACTATTAAAATTAATATCACCTGTTTTTGAAACTTTTTTTAATGTGGCTACTAGAACATTTAAGATGACCTGTGAGGCCCGCATTGTATTTCTGTGGGACAGTGCTGTTCTAGAATAAGCCAGTCCAGTGTGTTGATGACCCAAGAAAGCCAGCCCTGGGACTGTCCTGGAGAGAGACCCCGAGGGTAGAGGCTGGAACTGTGGGCCCAGGGAAGCAGTAGTCAAGCTGTGAACGCAAGCTCTTGTGCCATTTCACAGTTGTTGGTGGATCTCGAAAAGCAGAAGTAGGAATTGGAGTGCATGTGCACACAGGACACGCAAAACCCAGAGTTCATCCCAGCTACTGTCTGGGGCTTGTGTTGGGGATGTAGTCTTGCTCTTTCAGCTCCATCCACACGTGTCTATCCTTCCAGATCCTATAACTCAGGATGGGCCAGACTAGAAGAGGCACACCCACCCACTCTCTTAACAGCTTTATTGTGGATTCACATAGCATACTATCCACCTAATTAAAGTGTATAATTCGGTTTTTTTAGTATGTGTTCATAGAGTTGTGCAACCATCACCACAGTCTGATTTGAAAACATTTTCATCTCCCATGAAAGAAACTCCCCACCCATTAGCAACCACTCCTGTCCCTTTCCCCTCCTGCCTCACCCCCCTCAACCCCTAGCAACCACTAATCTACTTTGTCTATAGATTTGCCTGCTCTGGACATTGTACATAAATGGAATCGTATAATATGTGACATTTGTGATAGGCTTCTTTCAATTAGCAAAATGTTTTTAAGGTTCATCCATGTTGTGGCCCCTATCAGTACTTCATTCATTCTTTTTTTTTTTTGCTGAGTATATGGATGTATCACAATTTATTTATCCATTCATGAGTGAATGAACATTGGCATTTTTCCTGCTTTTTGACTGTTACGAATAATGCTACTGTGAACATTCATGTGTAATTTTTTGCTTGGACATATGTTTTAACTTCTTCAGATGCATACCTTGAAGTAGAATTTTGGGATCATATGGTTAACTCTGTATTTAACCTTTTGAGGAACTGCCAAACTGTTTTCCAAAAGCAGCTGCCTTGTTTTATATTTCAGCCAGCAGCGTATTCCTCTGTATCCTTGCCAGCAGTTCTTACTGTCTGTTTTGTTTTTGTTTTTATTGTAGCCATCCTAGTGGGGGACAAGAGGTATCTCATTATGGTTTTGATTTGCATTTCCCTGGTGACTAATAACGTTGAGCATCTTTTCGTGTGCTTATTGCCATTTGTGTATTTTCTTTGGAGAAATGTCTATTCAAAACATTTCCCCATTCTTAAATTGGGTTATTTAATAAGTTGAGTTATAGGGGCATGCGCAGATGTATGGCAGGAGGGAGCCTGTAGGTGGAGGGAGGAGGCGGAGCCATGGGGGCGTTGCCGTGGAAACCGGAGGAGGCTGGGGGCTCCCGGCCCTCAGGAAATGGGGCCCCTGGACCTCAGCGGCCAGGGGGCGAGGAGGAGGGGCCCGGACCAGAGTTCTACGCCAGTGAGGGCCTGCGGGGTCCGTCTTCTTGACAACGGGTCGCGTTTCACCCCTTCCCCCAACCGGGCAGCAGCCGTGATGTGGGAGGTTGATGCGGGATCCGGACGTGAGCTGGCCTCCGGCCTCAGGGGAGCGTGCTCCCGGGGCCGACCCAGGCGCCCTCCTCTGCCGTGTGAGCCTGGCACGCGGATTCTGGCCTCAGTTTACCCCACTTTGAGTCAGGGACGGAGCTGCCTGTATGTCCTTGACGTGCCCCTGTCAGACGGGACCTCAGTCTCCCCACCTCAGCAAAGGAAGAGGATGAGTTAGAGCTCCGTGCACAGACGGTTCCAGGCCCGAGGACGGCCCAGGAGCCGCGTGGACCCAGGGCTAGTCACTGCCCGCTCTACACCTCGTTTCCTCGGTGCAGTAAGGGTGAGAAGGCCACTCCCCCCATCCCCACCTCCACCTTCCTGACCGGTGGGCAGACAGGGTGTGACAGTGGCTGGCACGTAGCCAGCATTCATTAGATGGACAATCACTTTTCCCTGGTTTCACAAGCGGTCAGTGGCTGAGTCAGAACCTCCTGTCAGAGACTGGATGAAAACCAACCTCGTCATTGTGGCCTAACCTGCCCTGGCCCACCTCTCTGCCCACCTCTCCCCTCTTGCCCAATGTGTTCCAGCCACAGCAGAATCTTCTTCTGCTCCAGGAACACACTGATCTTTGTTCCCACTCACTTCCGATGGCCCACTTGACTTCTCCACTTGGATTTTTTAACGGTATCTTCAACCTGACGGTGGGCCCTCCCCCAGCAAAGAAACTTGCTTTCCCCCCAGTTTTCTACCGTTACACAAAATGAATCCATGGCACTTCCCTGGTGGTGCAGTTGTTAAGACTCCACGCTTCCACTGCAGGGGACCCGGGTTTGATCCTTGGTCAGGGAACTGAGATCCCACAAACTGCACTGCACAGCCGAAAAAACAAAAAGGAATAAAGGACTACATGGCATTTGGTAAAAAAAAAAAAAAAAAAAGTTGAGTTATAGTTCTGTATATATTCTGGACACTAGACCCTTATTAGAGAAATGATTTGCCGATTTTTCTCCCATTCTGTGGGTTGTCTTTTCACTTTCTTGATGGCATCATTTGAAACATAAAAGTTTTAAAATTTGAGGTAGTCTGTTTTTTCTGTTGTTGCTTGTACCTTTGGTGTCAAATCTAAGTACTCATTCCTAACCTAAGGTCTTGAAGATTTACTCCCATGTGTTCTAAAAAGTTTATAGTTTCATCCCTTACATTTAAATCTATGATCCAACTTCCCTTTTTTGCATGTGGTTATACAGTCAGATGAGCACCATTTGTTGGAAAGACTATTATTTCCCCACTGAATTGTCCCACTTTCTCCTTTAACATTTTTTTTGAGGAATGATGTGTTTAAAGTACCCAGGTCCTCGGTGTATACCTCAGTGAGTAATTGTATATCACATACACTCCGTAACCACCATCCAGATCAAGATATAGAACATCTCCAGCCACCAGAAGGCTCCCTCGTGCCTTCTCCCACTCACTGCCACCCTCCAGAGGAAACCACTAATCTGACTTCCAGTCCTTAAAGTTTTTCCTGTTGTTGAACTTCATATAGATGGAATCATAGAGTGTGTACTCTTTTACTTCTTTCACTGACCATTATGTCTGTGAGATAGCCTGAGGCTCTAGTTTGTTGTTTTCCATTGTTCTGTAGTATTCCAGTGTAAGAAGATATCACAGCGTAATTATCCATTCTCCTGTAAACAGACATTTGGGTTGTTTTCCGGTTTGGGCTGTTATGTAGAAAGCAGCTATGAGCATTCTTGTACTTGCCTTTCGGTGAACCTGTGTACTCCTCTCTGGGTGTACATCTAAGAATGGAATTGCTAGGTCACTGAGTCGGCGCACGTTTAGCTCTAGTAGATACTGCCAAAGGGCTTGTGCTGACTTATACTCACAGTAGCAGTATATGAGCATTTCCATCGCTCTTCTGGGATGAAGAATACCATTGTCAATGGTATTGTCAATCTTTTACATTTTGGCCACTCTAGTAGGTGTGTAGTGCTATCTCACTGTGGTTTTCATTTGCATTTCTCTGATGACTAATGATATTGATACCTTTGCATTTGCTTTTTGGAAGCATCCTTTAAAGTCACTGTCTCATTCGTAAATTGAGTGGTATGTGTTTTCCTTGTTGATTTGCTAGGGGCTCTTTGTATACTGTACATGTGTCTTTTATTGGAGAAAAATATATGCATATAGCAAATATATTCTTACAGGCCATGCTGGCCTTTTAAATCTCTTAATGGTATCTTTTGTTGAACAGAAGTTCTTAATTTTAAAAAAATAGTTATTTATTTATTTACTTAGGCTGCGCCAGGTCTTAGTTGCAGCATGCGGGATCTTCATTGTGGCACACAGGATTTTTAGTTGCAGCATGCGGGCATCTTAGTTGTGGCATGTGGGCTTGGGTGTCCACTGATGAATGGGTATACAAAAGGCGGTACATCCGCAGTACATCCACACATTGGCATATCATTTGGCAATAAAAAGGAACAAAGTACTGATAGTTACCACAACCTCGAAAACATTATGCTAAGGGAAAGTAGCCCATTTCAAAAGACCACATAAGCCTTCATTTATACGTGTCCAAAATAGGCAAATCTGTAGAAACAGAAAGTAGATTATTGGTTGCCTAGACCTGGGGCGGCTGAGGGGAAACAGGGAGTGACTGCTGATGGGTACGAGGTTTCCTTATGGAACAATGAAAATGTTCTAAACCATGTGGTGGTGGTCATACAGGTCTGTAAATATGCGGAAACGATTGAATTACACACTTTAAATGAGTTGGTTTTATGGTATGTGAATCATGTCTCAATAAAGATGTTTTTAAAAACAACCTGCCCTTACTTCTTTCCCAATAGATAAACACAAACTGGATCTCAGAAGATGACTTCTACCAGCCTCCCCGGGAACAGCCCGTGGAGAGTCCTTCCGATGCCTCTGTAGGTTCTCCCAGAGGGACTCCAGAGTCAAGGCCTGGTCTCCTCACGCAAGGACCAAGAAGAAGCTGTTCCTTGGAGGCCTTGGACAAAGCTTGCGTGCCTTCCCCAGGAAGCAGGAGAGGTGAGGCCACCCCGGCACCAGAGCATAATGACTTCAGGGTGGTGCATCGCAGGCAGATGGGTAGGTGACTGCGGGCTTCCGGGTGCCACAGTACCTGTGGGCAGTGCCTTTCAGAAAGCAGTTCAGAAGTCCTCTTTATCATTACCAGTTGGGCGGTGTCTTCTCCCAAGAAAAACCTCATCCCCTAAATGTAATAAGGAGCACCCTTGCTGAGTAATTCAGGAAAGCATTTTAGGAAAAGTAGTATATTTTCTCGTAAAAAAAAATTTTTTTTCTAATTATTTATTTAGGCTGGGCTGGGTCTTAGTTGCAGCACGTGAACTCTTAGTTGCGGCATGTGAACTCTTAGTTGCAGCAGGCAAGCAGGATCTAGTTCCCCAACGAGGGATGGGACCTGGGCGCCCTGCATTGGGAGCGTGGCGTCGTACCCACTGGACCACCAGGGAAGTCCCTCTCATAAAAATCTTAATAAAGTACTGGTCAAAACTCCCTACAGAGTACACAAATGCTGTTTCATATATTGAAATGGAAACTCTCTTCCCTGAAACTCTCCTATAAATCTTGTGGTTATACATGAGATTATATATAAGATACATAAGATAACCTTATAAGTGTACAGACATCTTGATTCTGTCCGTCTGTAGCCCAGGGCACACCCCCTGCCTCTTGAAGACCCAGGTGTTTCAACTGCTCCCTCCCAAGGACTCTCTCTTAGATGGTTTATTTAACAGCTCTGGTGGGGTTTATCAGATCTGCTATTTGTTCAGTGTCCTTTGTGTGCAGTTTACAATGAGGCCAGGTTGATCTCCGCACCCTGTGAAATTCCAGACAGCATTAAATAACCATAACCTAATTTTTCTGTAACCCTCAGAAACAAACAAACAAAGTGTGCCGTAGAATCAGTCTCTTTCTCTCCTCATTTTCCATTTGCAATGACCCAGCAGAGAACTCTGGCCAGGTTGCTGGGGCCCTGGCTCGGGGAGTCTGGGCAGAGCCCTGGTCTCCATGCTGCCTCCTTTTAGGTTTTTCTTTCAGCCCATGTGCTGACTGCAGCCATGGCAGAGAAGGTGTGTTTTATGCCCCTACATCATCATGCCCCGAAGAGTAGGAAGACCCTACACAGTGATTTGAAATCTCTAAGCTTAGTCCAGGCTGGGAGAGAGAAGTGTGTGTCCTTTGGACCGCAGGGAGCAGGAAGCATTGGGCTGTGTGTGGTACATAGGCACTCACTCACTCACTCCACAGATGCTTATTGAGATCTGTGATGAGCCAGGCACTGTTTTCGGTGCTGGGGACACTGCAGGAAACAAGGCGAAGTCCTTATCTTCATGGGAAGTATATTCTAGTGTAAGAGGCAGGAAATACGCATATAAACAAGTAAACGTGCAGTGTGGACAAGTGATAATAATTTCTGTGGGGAGTAGTAAATCAGGGAGGTGGGCAGGGTACTATTTCATGAAGGATGGCCAAGGAAGCCCTCACAAATATGGTGATATTTGAGGAGAAGTGGAGGGAGGGAGGAAGGCACGAGGTGATCTTTGTGCTTCAAGCAGGGAGAATACGTGTAAAGGCCCTGCGACAGGAACACACTTGACATGTGCAGGAAACGACAGAGACCTGAGTAGCTGGAGCAGAGGAGATGGGGAGGGAGTGGTTAGAGATGAGGTCAGAGTGACGGAGGGTCTCATGGGCCACAGAAAGGACATTGGCTTTTGCTCTGAGGGAGATGGCAGCCTTGCAGGGTTTGGGGCGGAGAGATGTAATCTTTTAAAAGGGGGAGTCATCGTGGCTCATTTGCTGAAGGGCTAAAGAGACCAGTTAGGAGACCGCGGCCATAAGCCAGGCCAGGAATGGTGGTGGATAGTGCTGGAGGCGGTGAGAAGTGGAGGAAGATTCTGGACATGCCAAGAGGATTTGCTAATGGCTTAGATGTGGGGTGTGAAAGAAAGTCAAGGATAACTGTGAGATTTTTAGTCCAAGCAGCTGGAAGGATGAAGTTTGCCATTTAATGAGAGGAGGAACATCCGGAGAGAAGCAGGTTTGGAGTGGGAGAATCAGGAATTCATTTTTGGACATGTCGACTCTGAGAAGCCTATTAGACATACATGGAGCAGATGGAGATGGGAATCGAAAGTTGAAGGGCGAGGCCCAGGCTGGAGATAAAAACTAGGGAGTCGTTGGCATAAAGCTCCGAGACCAGGGAAATTCAATTAGGAAGCTGGTGTCTGTAGAGAAGAGAATCCAGGGCTGAGCCCAGGGCCTCCAGCACTGAGAGGCCAGCGAGAGGAGGGGGAGCCTGGGAGACAGGAGGGGGGCCAGTGACAGCAGAGAAGAACCAAGGAAAGGGTCTCAGCTGTATCCAGGGATGCTGATGGGCCAGGGCAGATGGGGACCAATGATTGGCCTTTGGACTTGGCAGCAAGGAGGTCCTGGTAGCCTTCCCAAGGGCAGCTTCTGTGGAATGAGGGGACAGAAGGCTGCTTGGAGCAGGTTCAAGAAGGAATGGGAGCAGGGGGAGTAAAGACAGTTCCCACACCTCCTCAGGGGGGTTTCTGTAAAGGGAACAGAGACACGGGGTGGTAATTAGAGATGTGAGTGGAGTCAAGAGATATTTTTAAAGCTGGGAGAAATAACAGCGTGTTGGTGGGCTGGTGGGAATGAGCCAGTAGAGAAGGGAGAAAAGGGCGACACAGGCAAGGGAGGATTCCAGGAGGACGTCCTTGTCCTTGAGCACACATGGGAGGGTTGGCCTCAGACAGAAGCACAGCCAGCTCTTCCCCGGCCACGGGGGGCAGTCAGAGTGTGGGTGCAGATGCTGGAAGTGGGGGGTCCGTGAGGGGCATGTAGAGGTGATCGTTTGAGTGCTTTTATTCTCTCAGTGAAATTCAGGAACAAGGTTAACAGCTGGGATGAGGATGGGATGGAGGCTCTCAAAAAACGCTCCCATCCAACCAGTGGCGGGCGCGTGTTCTCCTAGTGGTCTCATCCACACCCGGGACAGGACTCTGGCCCCGGAGGTTATCCAGGCTGTTGAAGGGTCAGGCCCGTCATCTAGAGCACCTCTTTCTGCCTCCAGGGCTGTCCAACCCATTCCGGGGGCTCCTGAAGCTGGGCACGGTGGAGCGGCAGGGGGCCATGGGCATCTGGAAAGAGCTCTTCTGCGAGCTCTCCCCGCTGGAGCTGCGCCTCTGCCTGAGCGGCGAGGAGGGCACCTGCGTGGAGAACTGCTCGCCGCTGCGCTGCAAATCTGTGGGGCCGGCCCACAGCGACGGCCGCTTCGAGCTGGTCTTCTCGGGCAAGAAGCTGACCCTGCGTGCCTCGTGCCGGGATGAAGCCGAGGACTGGCTGGACCGGGTGCGGGAGGCGCTGCAGAAGTGCCGGCCCCAGCAGGAAGAGGAGTGGGTGACCATCCAGTACCCGGACCAACCCGAGGACCCCCCAGAGGCCCCCCAGGGTGGCCACCCCTCCCATTCGGACCTGCTCTCAGAGCCTGAAACCCCCCAGGGCCTGCAGTTGGACTGGTCCTCTTCCCAAGTTCCCGAGCCCGATGCTATTAAAGAATCCCTTCTGTACCTGTACACGGACCGCACCTGGATGCCCTATATCTTCTCCCTGTCCTTGGAGTCTCTGAGGTGCTTCTGCATGAGAAACAACGAGACGATGTTAAGTGACAGCCATGGAGTCGAGACCATCTGAGACATCCTGCCGGACACAAGCCTCAGGGGCCCATCCTTCTTCAAAATCATCACAGCCAACGCCGTCCTGAAGCTGCAGGCCGGGAATGCCGAGGAGGCTGCCCTGTGGAGGGACCTGGTGCACAGGGTCCTGGCGTCCTACCTGGAGACGGCCGAGGAGGCAGTGACGCTCGGCGGGAGTCTGGATGAAAACTGTCAGGAGGTGCTGAGGTTCACTACGTGGGAGAATGGCTACCTGCTGCAGTATCTGGTGGCCATCCCCACGGAGAAAGGCCTCGACTCCCAGGGCTGCTTCTGTGCAGGTGCCAACTCTCTGTCCCGCCGCCCCCAGCCTCCCTGCCAGCCTCGCTCTGCCCGCAGTGGGGTTCCTGCTCTAGGCTCTGCACCCCTTCCTGGTCCCCACCAGTGCCCCATCCTGCCCCAGGGGAAGTTGCAGCAACTGAGGCTGTTTGATGATCAGATTATATCCTTTTGGAGCAGGGGCATGGTACCCTTCCAAATATTTTGGCATGCTTTTGTGAGTGTACAAGATCTGTTTTTATTTTTACTTTTTAAATTATTTTTTTATAAATTTATTTTATTTTTATTTATCAGCTGCATTGGGTCTTGGTTACTGCGCATGGGCTTTCTCTACTTGCGGCGAGCAGGGGCTGCTCTTCATTGTGGTGCACGGGCTCCTCACTGTGGTGGCTTCTCTTGTTGTGGAGCACGGGCTCTAGGCGCACGGGCTTCAGTAGTTGCAGCACGTGGGCTCAGTAGGTGTGGCTTGCAGGCTCTAGAGCGTAGGCTTGGTAGTTGTGGTGCTCAGGCTTAGTTGCTCCACCGCATGCGGGATCTTCCCAGACCAGGGCTTGAACCCGTGTCCCCTGCATTGGCCGGCGGATTCTTAACCACTGTGCCACCAGGGAAGCCCCCACAATTTGTTTTTAATTACAAAAATGGGCTCGTACTACTCAGAGCTGTCCACCAAAACTCTGTGGTAATGAGAATGTTCTAGATCTGTGCTGTCCAGGACGATCGCCGCAAGCCACATGTGCCTACCAAGTACTTAAAATGTGACTTCCTAGCGTGAGAGGAACTGGATCTTTAGTTTCCTTTAATGTAAATATATTGAAATGTAAATGAGCACTTGTGGCGCATTGCCGCTGTTTTAGTCGGCACAGCTATACCTCTTGTTCCGCAACTTGGGCTTTTCCTCCTTAGGGGGGTATATTATACATATTCTTCTAGGTCAGCGCATCTGCTCTGTGGTTAGCATCGTCCAATCCTGTGCTGGGCCCTGGGCCAGATGCTTTCGTTGGACTGTCTGCTTTAATCCTCATGACAGCCCTGTAGGGGTTTGTCTCTATTTATGGCTGAGGAAACTGAGTCCCAGGGCTGGTAAGTACCTGTCCCAGGTTCACACAGCGCATGATGGCAGAGCCGGAAGAGGACTTGATGGTCCCAGAACCTGTTCTCTTAGCCGGGCCCCCACAGGGCCTCTCCACTCCCTTGCTTTCAAGGCTGCATGACATTCCGCTGCTCACATTCCCTTCCTAGCTCTCCTCGCCAACCCAGACACCTGTTTCCATCACCCTGGGCCCTCCGGGAGGAGGAGGCGGCCTTGCTGCAGAGCGTGCCGCAGGGAGACGGGTGGCTGCAGGCGGTCTAGGAGCTGTCCTGTCGGGGAGGAGCCTGTGGGACTAGAGGGGAAAGCCTGCTTCAGGCATCTGGAAGGAAGTGGTCTGCGGTCGATGCCCCCTGAGGATGGAGAAGCTAAGCAGAGCAGAGCTTCCTGCAGAAGATATTTTCAAGCCCCTGCTCACCCCTCGTCCCCCACCTGCCAGCCGCTAACGCTGACATTTTGCCCATCAACCCCATGGGTGCCAGGCTCAGGGAGGAGGCCAGGCCCCCGGGGCTGGCAGGAGGGCTCCCCCGCTGGGGATATGGATGCTGGCAGGCGGCTCTGTTTGCCACCCGCCAGCCTGCCAGCCACACTGAAACTGGAAAGCTCAGGCCTCCTTTCTGCCTGTGGGCACAGCTTGTTGACCAGGCAGACACCAATCTCTGACATCTGGCTTGTATTTCATAGTCTACGGGGCACTTTCAAAACCTCTTTTAAACTTCGTGATAACAAGTAGTAGCTGAATTGGAACCTTGCAAAAATTTGGTGATGGTCAGGATGAGACAGCTGGTACATCAAAGAGCCAGCCTTTCTAGTCCCCAGGAGGCAGAGGGGACCCTTCCCTGGTACTGTAGGAGGCAGGGCCCGTGCTGGGGATTTGAGGCAGGGCTTGGTGTTGCCCTGGGCACACCCCACGCCCGTGCCCCCACCCTCCCCCTGCCCTGCTGTGGAGGGGCCCCCAGCAGAGGGTCTGAAGCTGGCCCTGAACCGCTGTCTCGAGGCGTCAGGCAGGTCTGGCTTCAGGCTGGCACCAGGCCATGTCCAGACGGCCCTGCCTCTGGCTGGCTTCCCCACCCACTCCCCGCGGCCAGCCCCATGTGCCCAGCCTTTGCCCTGCTTGCCGAGACCCTGACTCTGTGGCTTCCGTTTCTGGGCCCCCGTGGAGGGGTGGACCCAGAGGAGGCTGGCATTGGTGTGCAAACAGTGGGAACATTGAGCAGAGGCAGCAAGGGAAAAGAGAATGTGGGCTCTACACCACCCCAACCCAAATCTGGCTCCAGCTGTGCCACTCAATCGGTGCGCGACTGGGCAGGTTTCCAAACCTCACTGTGTATCCGTTTCTTCAGCTGTGAAATGCTGATGATAATTCTTACGGTGTTTTGCCATAAAGATTAGTCAGTAGGGTTGATTCCGAGTGGTGGGAATATGAATGGTGGTTGTTTTTATCTTTGTACTCCTTTTTTTTTTAAAGATGTATTTCATTATTTCTTTATTTATTTCTGGCTGCGTTGGGTCTTTGTTGCTGGGCACGGGCTTTCTCTAGCTGCAGAGAGTAGGGGCTCCTCTTCATTGCAGCGCGTGGGCTTCTCATTGTGGTGGCTTCTCTTGTGGAGCACAGGCTCCAGGCGTGCGGGCTTCAGTAGTTGCAGCACGCAGGCTCAGTAGTTGGGACACATGGGCTCAGTAGTTGTGGTGCACGGGCTCAGTAGTTGTGGCACATGGGCTTAGTTGCTCCACTGCCTGTGGGATCTTCCCGGACCAGGGGTCGAACCCGAGTCCCCTGCATTGGCTGGAGGATTCTTAACCACTGCGCCACCAGGGAATTCCTTCGTACTCTTCCTTTTTAAACTTTCTATTGATTCTTTCCGTCGATAGTGGGCCCTTTCTGCCTTGGCAGTTTCTGTGTTGCTCAGAAGCTGACTCTGGCCCCACCGCTGCTCACCCCCCCACTGTTCTTCTCCCCAGGCTGCTCCCGGCAGATCGGCTTCTCATTTGTACGACCCAAGCTCTGTGCCTTCTCTGGCCTCTATTACTGTGACATCTGCCATCAAGACGATGCCTCAGTGATCCCAGCCAGGGTCATCCACAACTGGGACCTCTCCAAGTGCCCGGTAAGCCTCGAGCCCAGCCTTCTGTGGCCTCCCGGGGCCTCTGAGTGACAGAGGAGGGCTTGCTCCTCTTTGTGGCTTCTGTTCATATGTGTGGGGGAGTTTGGCTCTAGGGAAGCCCGGGTCACTAGTTCAGGCCCCATGATGTGGGGGAGCTGACCAGGAAAGTAATTGGGTGCTGGTCTCCAGCCCCTAGGCAGAGTTCTTTCAGTGCCTGCCTTGGTCCTCAGGTGGCAATCTAAGGATGGTTCACTGCAGCCCCCCATGGATACAGATAAAACTATTTAAAGTACCAGCAACTAGATATGTAGATAAAAATGATGGGATAGATTATATAGATGGATGGGTGGATGGGTTAGGTGGGTAGGTGCATGCATGGGTGGATGGGTAGATAGGTGGATAGATGCGGATGGAAGGATGAGTGGGTGGATGAGCAGGTGGATGGGTGGGTGGGTAGGTGGATGAGTATCGACGGATGGATGGGTGGATGGTGGGGTGGGTGGATGGATGGATGGATGGATGGATGGGTTAGTTGGGTAGATGCATACATGGGTGAATGGGTGGGTTGGTGGCTGGATGTCTGGATGGATGGGCAGATGGATGGGTGGACTGGCCAGCTGGCTGCACTTCTGCTGGGAGCAGTCAGCCTTTTCTGTGCATTTTTTTTGCTTTTTTACATAGGCATCTACTTTTTTTTCTTTTCACTGTTCAAAATCATCTTTATTCAGTTGTTTAGCCTTTCTTCCCACCCCCAAGAATACAAACTCCTGCATGTACTTTTTTGTAAAGTTTGGGATCATACTGGACTCATACTGCTTTATAACATGCTCTGTTCAGTTCGTATTACATCTTGGGCACTTTTTTAAGTTCACCAAATGCTTCTGCCTCAGATGTATTCTGCAGTCTTTCAGATTTTCCTCCTCTTCAACTTGAGCTTACCCCCTTACATAGCTGTGTTACCATGAGCAAACTGTTGAACTTCAGTTTCCTCATCTGTAAAGGAAATTAACAACAGTGTCTTTCCCCGGGCTGTGTGAGGACTAAAGGAGACAGTACCCACCAGTCACTTAGATGGTGCCTTTTCTCTATCCTGAGGCCTCCCCTTCTGCCCCTAATTCACTTGGTCAGAGTCTGCCTCAAGGGGCACAAACTTGGCTTTCTCCCAAAGGCACAGATTTCTGCTACAGCAAGACAGAGCACCAGGAAGACGCTGTTTGCTTCTCCTGAGACCCAGGCCTCCGGCAGTGCTGTCTCTCCACGTGGAGGTGTCCGCACGTGTCCCCATCAGAGTCCAGGGAACGAGATTCTCAGAGCCTGCACCACCCCGCCCTCCCCCCCACCGCCCCCGGGGATGGGAACCCCCAGAGACATTAGCTTCACTTTGGCTTTTTTATTGGTTCCCTCATCCCCAGCCCTGCCCTCAGTGTTAGCTATTTAACTAACTACACGGAGAAAATGAAACCTCAAGATGACCACAAATGCAAAGAGCCCTCCGGCCATAAAACACCCTCACTGTTTACAACTTCCGGGTGCGTCTGTTGAGCCGTCTCCTTATTCACTGCTGTAATTTTGTGCCGCTTCCTTTTTCCAACTAGAAGATTATACCATTCCCCTCAGCATGCCTGAAGTCAGGAAATATCCAGCTCTCTCAAAGATGCCAGACCTGGGGAAGCCAGCAAAATTCAAACGAGGAAGTGGCTGGCTGGCAGGTTAGGGGCCCTTTGTCCACTGTTACCACTCTGGCTGACCCACTCCTGCGAGGCCTGGCTGGCACTTGGCAGAAGGTCAGCCCAGGCCTGGGGCTTCTCTCTTTGTCTGTCTCCTGCATGGGGAGGAACAGTCCCTGGGGAGCTCGAAGGCCAAGCCCATGCCTCTCTGCCGCACTTGGCAGTTCTCAGCGCCCGCCTTCCTGTGTGTCAGTTCATCTGAGCCTCACCCAAAGCCTGGGGCTGAGTCGTGGGAAGGGCTGGGGAACAGCAGTTTGACTGAGTCACGAGCCACCGGGCCTTTGTCAGTGGGCTGCGCGTTGGCTGGGGGCTGGTTCCTCAGGGCTCTGGGAAATGGGGAAAGATGGAGTTGTCAGCTGCTGGGGCAAGTGAGAGGTTCTGGTGGAGCAGCCCCCGGCCTAACAGTCTTCCGAGGGCCCTGTTGCATCCCCTTGGGCCAAGGGACAGACACCGGGGCCACATAGGCACCCACAGATTCTGATGGCAGCTCCCATTTACTGAGGATACACTTACATGGATTTCCTTTTAATCTAAACTCAAAATAACCCCATGAGTTAGGTGCTTTTATTTCCCCCATTTTACAGATGAGGAAACTGAGTCACAGAGAGGTTAAGTAAGTTTCATCAGGTCATACAGCTGGGAAGGGGTGGAGGTGGGAGCCAAAGCCCGACTCCTAAGCACTGCAGGGCGGTTGACAGCGGAGAACATCTCAGCTCCTCCATCCTTATCACGGCAAGGAGGAAACTGCAGGGGAGAGGGGCTTCTCTTTAGCAAGTGAGGCAGCCAGGTGCGCAGAGACAACACCTCAGTTTAGACCTGGCCTCTGCTTTCTTCTGGTGGCTCGGATAAGCCACTTTAGCTTCTCTGAGTCTCAGTTTCCTCATCTGTAAAATGGGAATGATGACACCTTCCTTTCTGAGTTGTTGTGAGGATGAAGAAAGGATGTGGTCGAAGTCCTTAGCCCAGTGTCTGGTAAACAGTAGGTGCTCAGTAGTTGGCTTTGGCATCAGGGTCAGGGCTGAGGGTAGAACCTTCAAAGTCCTATCACGTGGGAGAGGCCCAGATTGATCACTGAGCTCCACGTGGAGACTTGGGGGGCCCTGGTGGTGCTGCTGGCAGGGGTGGAGGGAGCTCAGGAAACCTCTAGTTAAACTGTGTCTGATCCGTGGCTTCCTGTGGTTGGAGCCTGACTCAGACCCGTCACCTGGTTCCTGAGCCTGGGGTAGTGCCTGTTTCCTTTCGGCAGGAACACGGGGGCGGGGGGGACAGGAAATAGTGGGGAGGATCTGTGAGGCCCAGGGGGAGAGGCGTGTTGACTGGAGCAGCCCCTCCTCCATCCCAGTACGGTCGGTCGGTCGGTCGGGAGGGGCAGGAGCTGGTGCCAAGGGGGGAGAGTGGGTTTGGACGTCAGATGAACTGGGTCCAAACCATGGCTTGTATGAGCTGTGGACCTTGGCCAAGTCACTTCCTCTCTCCGAACCTCCGTT
>NW_026648615.1:0-22942 GCF_030028045.1 Hippopotamus amphibius kiboko | reverse complement strand
TGGCAGCAGAGAAGAAGCAAGAGGGGCAGCCAGAGAGGGGATGTGCATGCAGCTTGAAGGCCCCAGATCTCCTCCATCCCCACCGGGGAATGCCGGCTCTGCCCGCCAGGCCCCATTCACAGGAGGGCAGCCAGCTTCAGGATCTGCGTTTTCCCAGCCATGAAACCACACACAGCCCACACGCTGAGCCCTGCCAAGGGGGAACGTTGCTCCCCGCATGGGCCGAATGGCACGACTGGGTTAGGGCAGAGAGGCCCTAGGAGGCCTTCAGGGTGCTGCCCCAGCAAAGCAGTGCTCAGGCAAAGGCACTCTGCTTTCTGGAGGCTGGACGCACACTGGGATTTCTGCTTCAGGCAGAGAGAGCTCAGCAGGGCGAGCCACGGCTGAAGGCAAAGCAGAGTGTTCTCTGGTGGAGCAATGGCACCATGTGCTGGCTGACAAGCATGGGAGAAGCCTCACTCCAAATGAGGTCCAGAGGCCACTTCCAAGCAGGAGGCACTCTGGCTGCACAAGCTAGAGAGTCCTGCTTAGGACTTCCCTCTGGCAACAGAGTGGGTGCCAAGGGCGTGTGGGTGGGATGGGGTTCAGAAGCCACAGGGGAGGCTTTGGGAACCCAGTGCTCTCCGATGGAAAACGCTGCAGGCCCCAGCCTCCACGCACTCCTCCAAGGCTTGGCAGTGGGAAAGCTGTCCACAGCCGAAGGCCCGAGCTCCTCCCTCGGGCCGTTCTGCCTGCCAGACCCACACTCCCTCGAAGTGTGTTCCTGAGGCAGTTGGACAGTCGGGGCAGTGGCGGCTCTCCCAGCATGGGAGCTCTGCCTAGAACAGTGCTCTGTGTCCAAAGAGGATTCCCTGCACCTCAGGCACTGGGGAGAGATTTTGTGCACACAGGAGACCCCTGGCACACGCAGGGTTTCCCCACGGAAAGCAGTGTGAGAAGGAGCCCCTGCCAGGGAAGCATGGCCCTCTCCCATAGAAGCCCTCCATGCAACAGGCCGTCATGGACTCGGCTACAGGCCTTTGTGGCTGGAGAGACTGCAGCTCCTCTGGAGGCTCTGGGTCAGTTTGCACTCCCCTGCGAGGAAACGAGGCGTGTGGGATGATTCCCTGCCCAAGAATGGCAAGCAGCCTGCTCCTTCCAGTGAGACGCACGTGCGGTGTGAGAGGCTTGGCAGCAGAGAAGAAGCAAGAGGGGCAGCCAGAGAGGGGATGTGCATGCAGCTTGAAGGCCCCAGATCTCCTCCATCCCCACCGGGGAATGCCGGCTCTGCCCGCCAGGCCCCATTCACAGGAGGGCAGCCAGCTTCAGGATCTGCCCTTTCCCAGCCATGAAACCACACACAGCCCACACGCTGAGCCCTGCCAAGGGGGAACGTTGCTCCCCGCATGGGCCGAATGGCACGACTGGGTTAGGGCAGAGAAGGCCCTAGGAGGCCTTCAGGGTGCTGCCCCAGCAAAGCAGTGCTCAGGCAAAGGCACTCTGCTTTCTGGAGGCTGACGCACACTGGGGTTTCTGCTTGAGGCAGAGAGAGCTCGGCGGGGCGAGCCATGGCTGAAGGCAAAGCAGAGTGTTCTCTGGTGGAGCGATGGCACCACGTGCTGGCTGACAAGCATGGGAGAAGCCTCACTCCAAATGAGGTCCAGAGGCCACTTCCAAGCAGGAGGCACTCTGGCTGCACAAGCTAGAGAGTCCTGCTTAGGACTTCCCTCTGGCAACAGAGTGGGTGCCAAGGGCGTGTGGGTGGGAAGGGGCTCGGAAGCCACAGGGGAGGCTTTGGGCACCCAGTGCTCTCCGATGGAAAACGCTGCAGGCCCCAGCCTCCACGCACTCCTCCAAGGCTTGGCAGTGGGAAAGCTGTCCACAGCCGAAGGCCCGAGCTCCTCCCTCGGGCCGTTCTGCCTGCCAGACCCACACTCCCTCGAAGTGTGTTCCTGAGGCAGTTGGACAGTCGGGGCAGTGGCGGCTCTCCCAGCATGGGAGTTCTGCCTAGAACAGTGCTCTGTGTCCAAAGAGGATTCCCTGCACCTCAGGCACTGGGGAGAGATTTTGTGCACACAGGAGACCCCTGGCACACGCAGGGTTTCCCCACGGAAAGCAGTGTGAGAAGGAGCCCCTGCCAGGGAAGCATGGCCCTCTCCCATAGAAGCCCTCCATGCAACAGGCCGTCATGGACTCGGCTACAGGCCTTTGTGGCTGGAGAGACTGCAGCTCCTCTGGAGGCTCTGGGTCAGTTTGCACTCCCCTGCGAGGAAACGAGGCGTGTGGGATGATTCCCTGCCCAAGAATGGCAAGCAGCCTGCTCCTTCCAGTGAGACGCACGTGCGGTGTGAGAGGCTTGGCAGCAGAGAAGAAGCAAGAGGGGCAGCCAGAGAGGGGATGTGCATGCAGCTTGAAGGCCCCAGATCTCCTCCATCCCCACCGGGGAATGCCGGCTCTGCCCGCCAGGCCCCATTCACAGGAGGGCACCCAGCTTCAGGATCTGCCCTTTCCCAGCCATGAAACCACACACAGCCCACACGCTGAGCCCTGCCAAGGGGGAACGTTGCTCCCCGCATGGGCCGAATGGCACGACTGGGTTAGGGCAGAGAGGCCCTAGGAGGCCTTCAGGGTGCTGCCCCAGCAAAGCAGTGCTCAGGCAAAGGCACTCTGCTTTCTGGAGGCTGGACGCACACTGGGATTTCTGCTTGAGGCAGAGAGAGCTCAGCAGGGCGAGCCATGGCTGAAGGCAAAGCAGAGTGTTCTCTGGTGGAGCAAAGGCACCATGTGCTGGCTGACAAGCATGGGAGAAGCCTCACTCCAAATGAGGTCCAGAGGCCACTTCCAAGCAGGAGGCACTCTGGCTGCACAAGCTAGAGAGTCCTGCTTAGGACTTCCCTCTGGCAACAGAGTGGGTGCCAAGGGCGTGTGGGTGGGAAGGGGCTCGGAAGCCACAGGGGAGGCTTTGGGCACCCAGTGCTCTCCGATGGAAAACGCTGCAGGCCCCAGCCTCCACGCACTCCTCCAAGGCTTGGCAGTGGGAAAGCTGTCCACAGCCGAAGGCCCGAGCTCCTCCCTCGGGCCGTTCTGCCTGCCAGACCCACACTCCCTAGAAGTGTGTTCCTGAGGCAGTTGGACAGTCGGGGCAGTGGCGGCTCTCCCAGAATGGGAGCTCTACCTAGAACAGTGTTCTGTGTCCAAAGAGGATTCCCTGCACCTCAGGCACTGGGGAGAGATTTTGTGCACACAGGAGACCCCTGGCACACGCAGGGTTTCCCCACGGAAAGCAGTGTGAGAAGGAGCCCCTGCCAGGGAAGCATGGCCCTCTCCCATAGAAGCCCTCCATGCAACAGGCCGTCATGGACTCGGCTACAGGCCTTTGTGGCTGGAGAGACTGCAGCTCCTCTGGAGGCTCTGGGTCAGTTTGCACTCCCCTGCGAGGAAACGAGGCGTGTGGGATGATTCCCTGCCCAAGAATGGCAAGCAGCCTGCTCCTTCCAGTGAGACGCACGTGCGGTGTGAGAGGCTTGGCAGCAGAGAAGAAGCAAGAGGGGCAGCCAGAGAGGGGATGTGCATGCAGCTTGAAGGCCCCAGATCTCCTCCATCCCCACCGGGGAATGCCGGCTCTGCCCGCCAGGCCCCATTCACAGGAGGGCAGCCAGCTTCAGGATCTGCCCTTTCCCAGCCATGAAACCACACACAGCCCACACGCTGAGCCCTGCCAAGGGGGAACGTTGCTCCCTGCATGGGCCGAATGGCACGACTGGGTTAGGGCAGAGAAGGCCCTAGGAGGCCTTCAGGGTGCTACCCCAGCAAAGCAGTGCTCAGGCAAAGGCACACTGCTTTCTGGAGGCTGGACACACACTGGGGTTTCTGCTTGAGGCAGAGAGAGCTCGGCGGGGCGAGCCATGGCTGAAGGCAAAGCAGAGTGTTCTCTGGTGGAGCGATGGCACCATGTGCTGGCTGACAAGCATGGGAGAAGCCTCACTCCAAATGAGGTCCAGAGGCCACTTCCAAGCAGGAGGCACTCTGGCTGCACAAGCTAGAGAGTCCTGCTTAGGACTTCCCTCTGGCAACAGAGTGGGTGCCAAGGGCGTGTGGGTGGGAAGGGGCTCGGAAGCCACAGGGGAGGCTTTGGGCACCCAGTGCTCTCCGATGGAAAACGCTGCAGGCCCCAGCCTCCACGCACTCCTCCAAGGCTTGGCAGTGGGAAAGCTGTCCACAGCCGAAGGCCCGAGCTCCTCCCTCGGGCCGTTCTGCCTGCCAGACCCACACTCCCTAGAAGTGTGTTCCTGAGGCAGTTGGACAGTCGGGGCAGTGGCGGCTCTCCAGCATGGGAGCTCTGCCTAGAACAGTGCTCTGTGTCCAAAGAGGATTCCCTGCACCTCAGGCACTGGGGAGAGATTTTGTGCACACAGGAGACCCCTGGCACACGCAGGGTTTCCCCACGGAAAGCAGTGTGAGAAGGAGCCCCTGCCAGGGAAGCATGGCCCTCTCCCATAGAAGCCCTCCATGCAACAGGCCGTCATGGACTCGGCTACAGGCCTTTGTGGCTGGAGAGACTGCAGCTCCTCTGGAGGCTCTGGGTCAGTTTGCACTCCCCTGTGAGGAAACGAGGCGTGTGGGATGATTCCCTGCCCAAGAATGGCAAGCACCCTGCTCCTTCCAGTGAGACGCACGTGCGGTGTGAGAGGCTTGGCAGCAGAGAAGAAGCAAGAGGGGCAGCCAGAGAGGGGATGTGCATGCAGCTTGAAGGCCCCAGATCTCCTCCATCCCCACCGGGGAATGCCGGCTCTGCCCGCCAGGCCCCATTCACAGGAGGGCACCCAGCTTCAGGATCTGCCCTTTCCCAGCCATGAAACCACACACAGCCCACACGCTGAGCCCTGCCAAGGGGGAACGTTGCTCCCCGCATGGGCCGAATGGCACGACTGGGTTAGGGCAGAGAGGCCCTAGGAGGCCTTCAGGGTGCTGCCCCAGCACAGCAGTGCTCAGGCAAAGGCACTCTGCTTTCTGGAGGCTGGACGCACACTGGGATTTCTGCTTGAGGCAGAGAGAGCTCAGCAGGGCGAGCCATGGCTGAAGGCAAAGCAGAGTGTTCTCTGGTGGAGCAAAGGCACCATGTGCTGGCTGACAAGCATGGGAGAAGCCTCACTCCAAATGAGGTCCAGAGGCCACTTCCAAGCAGGAGGCACTCTGGCTGCACAAGCTAGAGAGTCCTGCTTAGGACTTCCCTCTGGCAACAGAGTGGGTGCCAAGGGCGTGTGGGTGGGAAGGGGCTCGGAAGCCACAGGGGAGGCTTTGGGCACCCAGTGCTCTCCGATGGAAAACGCTGCAGGCCCCAGCCTCCACGCACTCCTCCAAGGCTTGGCAGTGGGAAAGCTGTCCACAGCCGAAGGCCCGAGCTCCTCCCTCGGGCCGTTCTGCCTGCCAGACCCACACTCCCTAGAAGTGTGTTCCTGAGGCAGTTGGACAGTCGGGGCAGTGGCGGCTCTCCCAGAATGGGAGCTCTACCTAGAACAGTGTTCTGTGTCCAAAGAGGATTCCCTGCACCTCAGGCACTGGGGAGAGATTTTGTGCACACAGGAGACCCCTGGCACACGCAGGGTTTCCCCACGGAAAGCAGTGTGAGAAGGAGCCCCTGCCAGGGAAGCATGGCCCTCTCCCATAGAAGCCCTCCATGCAACAGGCCCTCATGGACTCGGCTACAGGCCTTTGGGGCTGGAGAGACTGCAGCTCCTCTGGAGGCTCTGGGTCAGTTTGCACTCCCCTGTGAGGAAACGAGGCGTGTGGGATGATTTCCTGCCCAAGAATGGCAAGCAGCCTGCTCCTTCCAGTGAGACGCACGTGCGGTGTGAGAGGCTTGGCAGCAGAGAAGAAGCAAGAGGGGCAGCCAGAGAGGGGATGTGCATGCAGCTTGAAGGCCCCAGATCTCCTCCATCCCCACCGGGGAATGCCGGCTCTGCCCGCCAGGCCCCATTCACAGGAGGGCAGCCAGCTTCAGGATCTGCCCTTTCCCAGCCATGAAACCACACACAGCCCACACGCTGAGCCCTGCCAAGGGGGAACGTTGCTCCCCGCATGGGCCGAATGGCACGACTGGGTTAGGGCAGAGAAGGCCCTAGGAGGCCTTCAGGGTGCTACCCCAGCAAAGCAGTGCTCAGGCAAAGGCACACTGCTTTCTGGAGGCTGGACACACACTGGGGTTTCTGCTTGAGGCAGAGAGAGCTCAGCAGGGCGAGCCACGGCTGAAGGCAAAGCAGAGTGTTCTCTGGTGGAGCAATGGCACCACGTGCTGGCTGACAAGCATGGGAGAAGCCTCACTCCAAATGAGGTCCAGATTCCACTTCCAAGCAGGAGGCACTTTGGCTGCACAAGCTAGAGAGTCCTGCTTAGGACTTCCCTCTGGCAACAGAGTGGGTGCCAAGGGCGTGTGGGTGGGATGGGGCTCAGAAGCCACAGGGGAGGCTTTGGGAACCCAGTGCTCTCCGATGGAAAACGCTGCAGGCCCCAGCCTCCACGCACTCCTCCAAGGCTTGGCAGTGGGAAAGCTGTCCACAGCCGAAGGCCCGAGCTCCTCCCTCGGGCCGTTCTGCCTGCCAGACCCACACTCCCTCGAAGTGTGTTCCTGAGGCAGTTGGACAGTCGGGGCAGTGGCGGCTCTCCCAGCATGGGAGCTCTGCCTAGAACAGTGCTCTGTGTCCAAAGAGGATTCCCTGCACCTCAGGCACTGGGGAGAGATTTTGTGCACACAGGAGACCCCTGGCACACGCAGGGTTTCCCCACGGAAAGCAGTGTGAGAAGGAGCCCCTGCCAGGGAAGCATGGCCCTCTCCCATAGAAGCCCTCCATGCAACAGGCCGTCATGGACTCGGCTACAGGCCTTTGTGGCTGGAGAGACTGCAGCTCCTCTGGAGGCTCTGGGTCAGTTTGCACTCCCCTGCGAGGAAACGAGGCGTGTGGGATGATTCCCTGCCCAAGAATGGCAAGCAGCCTGCTCCTTCCAGTGAGACGCACGTGCGGTGTGAGAGGCTTGGCAGCAGAGAAGAAGCAAGAGGGGCAGCCAGAGAGGGGATGTGCATGCAGCTTGAAGGCCCCAGATCTCCTCCATCCCCACCGGGGAATGCCGGCTCTGCCCGCCAGGCCCCATTCACAGGAGGGCACCCAGCTTCAGGATCTGCCCTTTCCCAGCCATGAAACCACACACAGCCCACACGCTGAGCCCTGCCAAGGGGGAACGTTGCTCCCCGCATGGGCCGAATGGCACGACTGGGTTAGGGCAGAGAAGGCCCTAGGAGGCCTTCAGGGTGCTGCCCCAGCAAAGCAGTGCTCAGGCAAAGGCACTCTGCTTTCTGGAGGCTGGACACACACTGGGGTTTCTGCTTGAGGCAGAGAGAGCTCGGCGGGGCGAGCCATGGCTGAAGGCAAAGCAGAGTGTTCTCTGGTGGAGCGATGGCACCATGTGCTGGCTGACAAGCATGGGAGAAGCCTCACTCCAAATGAGGTCCAGAGGCCACTTCCAAGCAGGAGGCACTCTGGCTGCACAAGCTAGAGAGTCCTGCTTAGGACTTCCCTCTGGCAACAGAGTGGGTGCCAAGGGCGTGTGGGTGGGAAGGGGCTCGGAAGCCACAGGGGAGGCTTTGGGCACCCAGTGCTCTCCGATGGAAAACGCTGCAGGCCCCAGCCTCCACGCACTCCTCCAAGGCTTGGCAGTGGGAAAGCTGTCCACAGCCGAAGGCCCGAGCTCCTCCCTCGGGCCGTTCTGCCTGCCAGACCCACACTCCCTCGAAGTGTGTTCCTGAGGCAGTTGGACAGTCGGGGCAGTGGCGGCTCTCCCAGCATGGGAGCTCTGCCTAGAACAGTGCTCTGTGTCCAAAGAGGATTCCCTGCACCTCAGGCACTGGGGAGAGATTTTGTGCACACAGGAGACCCCTGGCACACGCAGGGTTTCCCCACGGAAAGCAGTGTGAGAAGGAGCCCCTGCCAGGGAAGCATGGCCCTCTCCCATAGAAGCCCTCCATGCAACAGGCCGTCATGGACTCGGCTACAGGCCTTTGTGGCTGGAGAGACTGCAGCTCCTCTGGAGGCTCTGGGTCAGTTTGCACTCCCCTGCGAGGAAACGAGGCGTGTGGGATGATTCCCTGCCCAAGAATGGCAAGCAGCCTGCTCCTTCCAGTGAGACGCACGTGCGGTGTGAGAGGCTTGGCAGCAGAGAAGAAGCAAGAGGGGCAGCCAGAGAGGGGATGTGCATGCAGCTTGAAGGCCCCAGATCTCCTCCATCCCCACCGGGGAATGCCGGCTCTGCCCGCCAGGCCCCATTCACAGGAGGGCAGCCAGCTTCAGGATCTGCGTTTTCCCAGCCATGAAACCACACACAGCCCACACGCTGAGCCCTGCCAAGGGGGAACGTTGCTCCCCGCATGGGCCGAATGGCACGACTGGGTTAGGGCAGAGAGGCCCTAGGAGGCCTTCAGGGTGCTGCCCCAGCAAAGCAGTGCTCAGGCAAAGGCACTCTGCTTTCTGGAGGCTGGACGCACACTGGGATTTCTGCTTCAGGCAGAGAGAGCTCAGCAGGGCGAGCCACGGCTGAAGGCAAAGCAGAGTGTTCTCTGGTGGAGCAATGGCACCATGTGCTGGCTGACAAGCATGGGAGAAGCCTCACTCCAAATGAGGTCCAGAGGCCACTTCCAAGCAGGAGGCACTCTGGCTGCACAAGCTAGAGAGTCCTGCTTAGGACTTCCCTCTGGCAACAGAGTGGGTGCCAAGGGCGTGTGGGTGGGATGGGGTTCAGAAGCCACAGGGGAGGCTTTGGGAACCCAGTGCTCTCCGATGGAAAACGCTGCAGGCCCCAGCCTCCACGCACTCCTCCAAGGCTTGGCAGTGGGAAAGCTGTCCACAGCCGAAGGCCCGAGCTCCTCCCTCGGGCCGTTCTGCCTGCCAGACCCACACTCCCTCGAAGTGTGTTCCTGAGGCAGTTGGACAGTCGGGGCAGTGGCGGCTCTCCCAGCATGGGAGCTCTGCCTAGAACAGTGCTCTGTGTCCAAAGAGGATTCCCTGCACCTCAGGCACTGGGGAGAGATTTTGTGCACACAGGAGACCCCTGGCACACGCAGGGTTTCCCCACGGAAAGCAGTGTGAGAAGGAGCCCCTGCCAGGGAAGCATGGCCCTCTCCCATAGAAGCCCTCCATGCAACAGGCCGTCATGGACTCGGCTACAGGCCTTTGTGGCTGGAGAGACTGCAGCTCCTCTGGAGGCTCTGGGTCAGTTTGCACTCCCCTGCGAGGAAACGAGGCGTGTGGGATGATTCCCTGCCCAAGAATGGCAAGCAGCCTGCTCCTTCCAGTGAGACGCACGTGCGGTGTGAGAGGCTTGGCAGCAGAGAAGAAGCAAGAGGGGCAGCCAGAGAGGGGATGTGCATGCAGCTTGAAGGCCCCAGATCTCCTCCATCCCCACCGGGGAATGCCGGCTCTGCCCGCCAGGCCCCATTCACAGGAGGGCAGCCAGCTTCAGGATCTGCCCTTTCCCAGCCATGAAACCACACACAGCCCACACGCTGAGCCCTGCCAAGGGGGAACGTTGCTCCCCGCATGGGCCGAATGGCACGACTGGGTTAGGGCAGAGAAGGCCCTAGGAGGCCTTCAGGGTGCTGCCCCAGCAAAGCAGTGCTCAGGCAAAGGCACTCTGCTTTCTGGAGGCTGGACGCACACTGGGGTTTCTGCTTGAGGCAGAGAGAGCTCGGCGGGGCGAGCCATGGCTGAAGGCAAAGCAGAGTGTTCTCTGGTGGAGCGATGGCACCACGTGCTGGCTGACAAGCATGGGAGAAGCCTCACTCCAAATGAGGTCCAGAGGCCACTTCCAAGCAGGAGGCACTCTGGCTGCACAAGCTAGAGAGTCCTGCTTAGGACTTCCCTCTGGCAACAGAGTGGGTGCCAAGGGCGTGTGGGTGGGAAGGGGCTCGGAAGCCACAGGGGAGGCTTTGGGCACCCAGTGCTCTCCGATGGAAAACGCTGCAGGCCCCAGCCTCCACGCACTCCTCCAAGGCTTGGCAGTGGGAAAGCTGTCCACAGCCGAAGGCCCGAGCTCCTCCCTCGGGCCGTTCTGCCTGCCAGACCCACACTCCCTCGAAGTGTGTTCCTGAGGCAGTTGGACAGTCGGGGCAGTGGCGGCTCTCCCAGCATGGGAGTTCTGCCTAGAACAGTGCTCTGTGTCCAAAGAGGATTCCCTGCACCTCAGGCACTGGGGAGAGATTTTGTGCACACAGGAGACCCCTGGCACACGCAGGGTTTCCCCACGGAAAGCAGTGTGAGAAGGAGCCCCTGCCAGGGAAGCATGGCCCTCTCCCATAGAAGCCCTCCATGCAACAGGCCGTCATGGACTCGGCTACAGGCCTTTGTGGCTGGAGAGACTGCAGCTCCTCTGGAGGCTCTGGGTCAGTTTGCACTCCCCTGCGAGGAAACGAGGCGTGTGGGATGATTCCCTGCCCAAGAATGGCAAGCAGCCTGCTCCTTCCAGTGAGACGCACGTGCGGTGTGAGAGGCTTGGCAGCAGAGAAGAAGCAAGAGGGGCAGCCAGAGAGGGGATGTGCATGCAGCTTGAAGGCCCCAGATCTCCTCCATCCCCACCGGGGAATGCCGGCTCTGCCCGCCAGGCCCCATTCACAGGAGGGCACCCAGCTTCAGGATCTGCCCTTTCCCAGCCATGAAACCACACACAGCCCACACGCTGAGCCCTGCCAAGGGGGAACGTTGCTCCCCGCATGGGCCGAATGGCACGACTGGGTTAGGGCAGAGAGGCCCTAGGAGGCCTTCAGGGTGCTGCCCCAGCAAAGCAGTGCTCAGGCAAAGGCACTCTGCTTTCTGGAGGCTGGACGCACACTGGGATTTCTGCTTCAGGCAGAGAGAGCTCAGCAGGGCGAGCCACGGCTGAAGGCAAAGCAGAGTGTTCTCTGGTGGAGCAATGGCACCATGTGCTGGCTGACAAGCATGGGAGAAGCCTCACTCCAAATGAGGTCCAGAGGCCACTTCCAAGCAGGAGGCACTCTGGCTGCACAAGCTAGAGAGTCCTGCTTAGGACTTCCCTCTGGCAACAGAGTGGGTGCCAAGGGCGTGTGGGTGGGATGGGGTTCAGAAGCCACAGGGGAGGCTTTGGGAACCCAGTGCTCTCCGATGGAAAACGCTGCAGGCCCCAGCCTCCACGCACTCCTCCAAGGCTTGGCAGTGGGAAAGCTGTCCACAGCCGAAGGCCCGAGCTCCTCCCTCGGGCCGTTCTGCCTGCCAGACCCACACTCCCTCGAAGTGTGTTCCTGAGGCAGTTGGACAGTCGGGGCAGTGGCGGCTCTCCCAGCATGGGAGCTCTGCCTAGAACAGTGCTCTGTGTCCAAAGAGGATTCCCTGCACCTCAGGCACTGGGGAGAGATTTTGTGCACACAGGAGACCCCTGGCACACGCAGGGTTTCCCCACGGAAAGCAGTGTGAGAAGGAGCCCCTGCCAGGGAAGCATGGCCCTCTCCCATAGAAGCCCTCCATGCAACAGGCCGTCATGGACTCGGCTACAGGCCTTTGTGGCTGGAGAGACTGCAGCTCCTCTGGAGGCTCTGGGTCAGTTTGCACTCCCCTGCGAGGAAACGAGGCGTGTGGGATGATTCCCTGCCCAAGAATGGCAAGCAGCCTGCTCCTTCCAGTGAGACGCACGTGCGGTGTGAGAGGCTTGGCAGCAGAGAAGAAGCAAGAGGGGCAGCCAGAGAGGGGATGTGCATGCAGCTTGAAGGCCCCAGATCTCCTCCATCCCCACCGGGGAATGCCGGCTCTGCCCGCCAGGCCCCATTCACAGGAGGGCAGCCAGCTTCAGGATCTGCCCTTTCCCAGCCATGAAACCACACACAGCCCACACGCTGAGCCCTGCCAAGGGGGAACGTTGCTCCCCGCATGGGCCGAATGGCACGACTGGGTTAGGGCAGAGAAGGCCCTAGGAGGCCTTCAGGGTGCTGCCCCAGCAAAGCAGTGCTCAGGCAAAGGCACTCTGCTTTCTGGAGGCTGGACGCACACTGGGGTTTCTGCTTGAGGCAGAGAGAGCTCGGCGGGGCGAGCCATGGCTGAAGGCAAAGCAGAGTGTTCTCTGGTGGAGCGATGGCACCACGTGCTGGCTGACAAGCATGGGAGAAGCCTCACTCCAAATGAGGTCCAGAGGCCACTTCCAAGCAGGAGGCACTCTGGCTGCACAAGCTAGAGAGTCCTGCTTAGGACTTCCCTCTGGCAACAGAGTGGGTGCCAAGGGCGTGTGGGTGGGAAGGGGCTCGGAAGCCACAGGGGAGGCTTTGGGCACCCAGTGCTCTCCGATGGAAAACGCTGCAGGCCCCAGCCTCCACGCACTCCTCCAAGGCTTGGCAGTGGGAAAGCTGTCCACAGCCGAAGGCCCGAGCTCCTCCCTCGGGCCGTTCTGCCTGCCAGACCCACACTCCCTCGAAGTGTGTTCCTGAGGCAGTTGGACAGTCGGGGCAGTGGCGGCTCTCCCAGCATGGGAGTTCTGCCTAGAACAGTGCTCTGTGTCCAAAGAGGATTCCCTGCACCTCAGGCACTGGGGAGAGATTTTGTGCACACAGGAGACCCCTGGCACACGCAGGGTTTCCCCACGGAAAGCAGTGTGAGAAGGAGCCCCTGCCAGGGAAGCATGGCCCTCTCCCATAGAAGCCCTCCATGCAACAGGCCGTCATGGACTCGGCTACAGGCCTTTGTGGCTGGAGAGACTGCAGCTCCTCTGGAGGCTCTGGGTCAGTTTGCACTCCCCTGCGAGGAAACGAGGCGTGTGGGATGATTCCCTGCCCAAGAATGGCAAGCAGCCTGCTCCTTCCAGTGAGACGCACGTGCGGTGTGAGAGGCTTGGCAGCAGAGAAGAAGCAAGAGGGGCAGCCAGAGAGGGGATGTGCATGCAGCTTGAAGGCCCCAGATCTCCTCCATCCCCACCGGGGAATGCCGGCTCTGCCCGCCAGGCCCCATTCACAGGAGGGCACCCAGCTTCAGGATCTGCCCTTTCCCAGCCATGAAACCACACACAGCCCACACGCTGAGCCCTGCCAAGGGGGAACGTTGCTCCCCGCATGGGCCGAATGGCACGACTGGGTTAGGGCAGAGAGGCCCTAGGAGGCCTTCAGGGTGCTGCCCCAGCAAAGCAGTGCTCAGGCAAAGGCACTCTGCTTTCTGGAGGCTGGACGCACACTGGGATTTCTGCTTGAGGCAGAGAGAGCTCAGCAGGGCGAGCCATGGCTGAAGGCAAAGCAGAGTGTTCTCTGGTGGAGCGATGGCACCACGTGCTGGCTGACAAGCATGGGAGAAGCCTCACTCCAAATGAGAGCCAGAGGCCACTTCCAAGCAGGAGGCACTCTGGCTGCACAAGCTAGAGAGTCCTGCTTAGGACTTCCCTCTGGCAACAGAGTGGGTGCCAAGGGCGTGTGGGTGGGAAGGGGCTCGGAAGCCACAGGGGAGGCTTTGGGCACCCAGTGCTCTCCGATGGAAAACGCTGCAGGCCCCAGCCTCCACGCACTCCTCCAAGGCTTGGCAGTGGGAAAGCTGTCCACAGCCGAAGGCCCGAGCTCCTCCCTCGGGCCGTTCTGCCTGCCAGACCCACACTCCCTAGAAGTGTGTTCCTGAGGCAGTTGGACAGTCGGGGCAGTGGCGGCTCTCCCAGAATGGGAGCTCTACCTAGAACAGTGTTCTGTGTCCAAAGAGGATTCCCTGCACCTCAGGCACTGGGGAGAGATTTTGTGCACACAGGAGACCCCTGGCACACGCAGGGTTTCCCCACGGAAAGCAGTGTGAGAAGGAGCCCCTGCCAGGGAAGCATGGCCCTCTCCCATAGAAGCCCTCCATGCAACAGGCCGTCATGGACTCGGCTACAGGCCTTTGTGGCTGGAGAGACTGCAGCTCCTCTGGAGGCTCTGGGTCAGTTTGCACTCCCCTGTGAGGAAACGAGGCGTGTGGGATGATTCCCTGCCCAAGAATGGCAAGCAGCCTGCTCCTTCCAGTGAGACGCACGTGCGGTGTGAGAGGCTTGGCAGCAGAGAAGAAGCAAGAGGGGCAGCCAGAGAGGGGATGTGCATGCAGCTTGAAGGCCCCAGATCTCCTCCATCCCCACCGGGGAATGCCGGCTCTGCCCGCCAGGCCCCATTCACAGGAGGGCAGCCAGCTTCAGGATCTGCCCTTTCCCAGCCATGAAACCACACACAGCCCACACGCTGAGCCCTGCCAAGGGGGAACGTTGCTCCCCGCATGGGCCGAATGGCACGACTGGGTTAGGGCAGAGAAGGCCCTAGGAGGCCTTCAGGGTGCTACCCCAGCAAAGCAGTGCTCAGGCAAAGGCACACTGCTTTCTGGAGGCTGGACACACACTGGGGTTTCTGCTTGAGGCAGAGAGAGCTCAGCAGGGCGAGCCACGGCTGAAGGCAAAGCAGAGTGTTCTCTGGTGGAGCAATGGCACCACGTGCTGGCTGACAAGCATGGGAGAAGCCTCACTCCAAATGAGGTCCAGATTCCACTTCCAAGCAGGAGGCACTTTGGCTGCACAAGCTAGAGAGTCCTGCTTAGGACTTCCCTCTGGCAACAGAGTGGGTGCCAAGGGCGTGTGGGTGGGATGGGGCTCAGAAGCCACAGGGGAGGCTTTGGGAACCCAGTGCTCTCCGATGGAAAACGCTGCAGGCCCCAGCCTCCACGCACTCCTCCAAGGCTTGGCAGTGGGAAAGCTGTCCACAGCCGAAGGCCCGAGCTCCTCCCTCGGGCCGTTCTGCCTGCCAGACCCACACTCCCTCGAAGTGTGTTCCTGAGGCAGTTGGACAGTCGGGGCAGTGGCGGCTCTCCCAGCATGGGAGCTCTGCCTAGAACAGTGCTCTGTGTCCAAAGAGGATTCCCTGCACCTCAGGCACTGGGGAGAGATTTTGTGCACACAGGAGACCCCTGGCACACGCAGGGTTTCCCCACGGAAAGCAGTGTGAGAAGGAGCCCCTGCCAGGGAAGCATGGCCCTCTCCCATAGAAGCCCTCCATGCAACAGGCCGTCATGGACTCGGCTACAGGCCTTTGTGGCTGGAGAGACTGCAGCTCCTCTGGAGGCTCTGGGTCAGTTTGCACTCCCCTGCGAGGAAACGAGGCGTGTGGGATGATTCCCTGCCCAAGAATGGCAAGCAGCCTGCTCCTTCCAGTGAGACGCACGTGCGGTGTGAGAGGCTTGGCAGCAGAGAAGAAGCAAGAGGGGCAGCCAGAGAGGGGATGTGCATGCAGCTTGAAGGCCCCAGATCTCCTCCATCCCCACCGGGGAATGCCGGCTCTGCCCGCCAGGCCCCATTCACAGGAGGGCACCCAGCTTCAGGATCTGCCCTTTCCCAGCCATGAAACCACACACAGCCCACACGCTGAGCCCTGCCAAGGGGGAACGTTGCTCCCCGCATGGGCCGAATGGCACGACTGGGTTAGGGCAGAGAAGGCCCTAGGAGGCCTTCAGGGTGCTGCCCCAGCAAAGCAGTGCTCAGGCAAAGGCACTCTGCTTTCTGGAGGCTGGACACACACTGGGGTTTCTGCTTGAGGCAGAGAGAGCTCGGCGGGGCGAGCCATGGCTGAAGGCAAAGCAGAGTGTTCTCTGGTGGAGCGATGGCACCATGTGCTGGCTGACAAGCATGGGAGAAGCCTCACTCCAAATGAGGTCCAGAGGCCACTTCCAAGCAGGAGGCACTCTGGCTGCACAAGCTAGAGAGTCCTGCTTAGGACTTCCCTCTGGCAACAGAGTGGGTGCCAAGGGCGTGTGGGTGGGAAGGGGCTCGGAAGCCACAGGGGAGGCTTTGGGCACCCAGTGCTCTCCGATGGAAAACGCTGCAGGCCCCAGCCTCCACGCACTCCTCCAAGGCTTGGCAGTGGGAAAGCTGTCCACAGCCGAAGGCCCGAGCTCCTCCCTCGGGCCGTTCTGCCTGCCAGACCCACACTCCCTAGCAGTGTGTTCCTGAGGCAGTTGGACAGTCGGGGCAGTGGCGGCTCTCCCAGCATGGGAGCTCTGCCTAGAACAGTGCTCTGTGTCCAAAGAGGATTCCCTGCACCTCAGGCACTGGGGAGAGATTTTGTGCACACAGGAGACCCCTGGCACACGCAGGGTTTCCCCACGGAAAGCAGTGTGAGAAGGAGCCCCTGCCAGGGAAGCATGGCCCTCTCCCATAGAAGCCCTCCATGCAACAGGCCGTCATGGACTCGGCTACAGGCCTTTGTGGCTGGAGAGACTGCAGCTCCTCTGGAGGCTCTGGGTCAGTTTGCACTCCCCTGCGAGGAAACGAGGCGTGTGGGATGATTCCCTGCCCAAGAATGGCAAGCAGCCTGCTCCTTCCAGTGAGACGCACGTGCGGTGTGAGAGGCTTGGCAGCAGAGAAGAAGCAAGAGGGGCAGCCAGAGAGGGGATGTGCATGCAGCTTGAAGGCCCCAGATCTCCTCCATCCCCACCGGGGAATGCCGGCTCTGCCCGCCAGGCCCCATTCACAGGAGGGCACCCAGCTTCAGGATCTGCCCTTTCCCAGCCATGAAACCACACACAGCCCACACGCTGAGCCCTGCCAAGGGGGAACGTTGCTCCCCGCATGGGCCGAATGGCACGACTGGGTTAGGGCAGAGAGGCCCTAGGAGGCCTTCAGGGTGCTGCCCCAGCAAAGCAGTGCTCAGGCAAAGGCACTCTGCTTTCTGGAGGCTGGACGCACACTGGGATTTCTGCTTGAGGCAGAGAGAGCTCAGCAGGGCGAGCCACGGCTGAAGGCAAAGCAGAGTGTTCTCTGGTGGAGCAATGGCACCATGTGCTGGCTGACAAGCATGGGAGAAGCCTCACTCCAAATGAGGTC
The DNA here is from genome assembly GCF_030028045.1 of Hippopotamus amphibius kiboko. NCBI lineage: Eukaryota > Metazoa > Chordata > Mammalia > Artiodactyla > Hippopotamidae > Hippopotamus > Hippopotamus amphibius. The sequence goes on along the minus strand of NW_026648615.1, from coordinate 6,112 downwards.
CAGAGGCCACTTCCAAGCAGGAGGCACTCTGGCTGCACAAGCTAGAGAGTCCTGCTTAGGACTTCCCTCTGGCAACAGAGTGGGTGCCAAGGGCGTGTGGGTGGGATGGGGTTCAGAAGCCACAGGGGAGGCTTTGGGAACCCAGTGCTCTCCGATGGAAAACGCTGCAGGCCCCAGCCTCCACGCACTCCTCCAAGGCTTGGCAGTGGGAAAGCTGTCCACAGCCGAAGGCCCGAGCTCCTCCCTCGGGCCGTTCTGCCTGCCAGACCCACACTCCCTCGAAGTGTGTTCCTGAGGCAGTTGGACAGTCGGGGCAGTGGCGGCTCTCCCAGCATGGGAGCTCTGCCTAGAACAGTGCTCTGTGTCCAAAGAGGATTCCCTGCACCTCAGGCACTGGGGAGAGATTTTGTGCACACAGGAGACCCCTGGCACACGCAGGGTTTCCCCACGGAAAGCAGTGTGAGAAGGAGCCCCTGCCAGGGAAGCATGGCCCTCTCCCATAGAAGCCCTCCATGCAACAGGCCGTCATGGACTCGGCTACAGGCCTTTGTGGCTGGAGAGACTGCAGCTCCTCTGGAGGCTCTGGGTCAGTTTGCACTCCCCTGCGAGGAAACGAGGCGTGTGGGATGATTCCCTGCCCAAGAATGGCAAGCAGCCTGCTCCTTCCAGTGAGACGCACGTGCGGTGTGAGAGGCTTGGCAGCAGAGAAGAAGCAAGAGGGGCAGCCAGAGAGGGGATGTGCATGCAGCTTGAAGGCCCCAGATCTCCTCCATCCCCACCGGGGAATGCCGGCTCTGCCCGCCAGGCCCCATTCACAGGAGGGCAGCCAGCTTCAGGATCTGCCCTTTCCCAGCCATGAAACCACACACAGCCCACACGCTGAGCCCTGCCAAGGGGGAACGTTGCTCCCCGCATGGGCCGAATGGCACGACTGGGTTAGGGCAGAGAAGGCCCTAGGAGGCCTTCAGGGTGCTGCCCCAGCAAAGCAGTGCTCAGGCAAAGGCACTCTGCTTTCTGGAGGCTGGACGCACACTGGGGTTTCTGCTTGAGGCAGAGAGAGCTCGGCGGGGCGAGCCATGGCTGAAGGCAAAGCAGAGTGTTCTCTGGTGGAGCGATGGCACCACGTGCTGGCTGACAAGCATGGGAGAAGCCTCACTCCAAATGAGGTCCAGAGGCCACTTCCAAGCAGGAGGCACTCTGGCTGCACAAGCTAGAGAGTCCTGCTTAGGACTTCCCTCTGGCAACAGAGTGGGTGCCAAGGGCGTGTGGGTGGGAAGGGGCTCGGAAGCCACAGGGGAGGCTTTGGGCACCCAGTGCTCTCCGATGGAAAACGCTGCAGGCCCCAGCCTCCACGCACTCCTCCAAGGCTTGGCAGTGGGAAAGCTGTCCACAGCCGAAGGCCCGAGCTCCTCCCTCGGGCCGTTCTGCCTGCCAGACCCACACTCCCTCGAAGTGTGTTCCTGAGGCAGTTGGACAGTCGGGGCAGTGGCGGCTCTCCCAGCATGGGAGTTCTGCCTAGAACAGTGCTCTGTGTCCAAAGAGGATTCCCTGCACCTCAGGCACTGGGGAGAGATTTTGTGCACACAGGAGACCCCTGGCACACGCAGGGTTTCCCCACGGAAAGCAGTGTGAGAAGGAGCCCCTGCCAGGGAAGCATGGCCCTCTCCCATAGAAGCCCTCCATGCAACAGGCCGTCATGGACTCGGCTACAGGCCTTTGTGGCTGGAGAGACTGCAGCTCCTCTGGAGGCTCTGGGTCAGTTTGCACTCCCCTGCGAGGAAACGAGGCGTGTGGGATGATTCCCTGCCCAAGAATGGCAAGCAGCCTGCTCCTTCCAGTGAGACGCACGTGCGGTGTGAGAGGCTTGGCAGCAGAGAAGAAGCAAGAGGGGCAGCCAGAGAGGGGATGTGCATGCAGCTTGAAGGCCCCAGATCTCCTCCATCCCCACCGGGGAATGCCGGCTCTGCCCGCCAGGCCCCATTCACAGGAGGGCACCCAGCTTCAGGATCTGCCCTTTCCCAGCCATGAAACCACACACAGCCCACACGCTGAGCCCTGCCAAGGGGGAACGTTGCTCCCCGCATGGGCCGAATGGCACGACTGGGTTAGGGCAGAGAGGCCCTAGGAGGCCTTCAGGGTGCTGCCCCAGCAAAGCAGTGCTCAGGCAAAGGCACTCTGCTTTCTGGAGGCTGGACGCACACTGGGATTTCTGCTTGAGGCAGAGAGAGCTCAGCAGGGCGAGCCATGGCTGAAGGCAAAGCAGAGTGTTCTCTGGTGGAGCGATGGCACCACGTGCTGGCTGACAAGCATGGGAGAAGCCTCACTCCAAATGAGGTCCAGAGGCCACTTCCAAGCAGGAGGCACTCTGGCTGCACAAGCTAGAGAGTCCTGCTTAGGACTTCCCTCTGGCAACAGAGTGGGTGCCAAGGGCGTGTGGGTGGGAAGGGGCTCGGAAGCCACAGGGGAGGCTTTGGGCACCCAGTGCTCTCCGATGGAAAACGCTGCAGGCCCCAGCCTCCACGCACTCCTCCAAGGCTTGGCAGTGGGAAAGCTGTCCACAGCCGAAGGCCCGAGCTCCTCCCTCGGGCCGTTCTGCCTGCCAGACCCACCCTCCCTAGAAGTGTGTTCCTGAGGCAGTTGGACAGTCGGGGCAGTGGCGGCTCTCCCAGCATGGGAGCTCTGCCTAGAACAGTGCTCTGTGTCCAAAGAGGATTCCCTGCACCTCAGGCACTGGGGAGAGATTTTGTGCACACAGGAGACCCCCTGGCACACGCAGGGTTTCCCCACGGAAAGCAGTGTGAGAAGGAGCCCCTGCCAGGGAAGCATGGCCCTCTCCCATAGAAGCCCTCCATGCAACAGGCCGTCATGGACTCGGCTACAGGCCTTTGTGGCTGGAGAGACTGCAGCTCCTCTGGAGGCTCTGGGTCAGTTTGCACTCCCCTGCGAGGAAACGAGGCGTGTGGGATGATTCCCTGCCCAAGAATGGCAAGCAGCCTGCTCCTTCCAGTGAGACGCACGTGCGGTTGTGAGAGGCTTGGCAGCAGAGAAGAAGCAAGAGGGGCAGCCAGAGAGGGGATGTGCATGCAGCTTGAAGGCCCCAGATCTCCTCCATCCCCACCGGGGAATGCCGGCTCTGCCCGCCAGGCCCCATTCACAGGAGGGCAGCCAGCTTCAGGATCTGCCCTTTCCCAGCCATGAAACCACACACAGCCCACACGCTGAGCCCTGCCAAGGGGGAACGTTGCTCCCCGCATGGGCCGAATGGCACGACTGGGTTAGGGCAGAGAAGGCCCTAGGAGGCCTTCAGGGTGCTGCCCCAGCACAGCAGTGCTCAGGCAAAGGCACACTGCTTTCTGGAGGCTGGACACACACTGGGGTTTCTGCTTGAGGCAGAGAGAGCTCAGCAGGGCGAGCCATGGCTGAAGGCAAAGCAGAGTGTTCTCTGGTGGAGCGATGGCACCATGTGCTGGCTGACAAGCATGGGAGAAGCCTCACTCCAAATGAGAGCCAGAGGCCACTTCCAAGCAGGAGGCACTCTGGCTGCACAAGCTAGAGAGTCCTGCTTAGGACTTCCCTCTGGCAACAGAGTGGGTGCCAAGGGCGTGTGGGTGGGAAGGGGCTCGGAAGCCACAGGGGAGGCTTGGGGCACCCAGTGCTCTCCGATGGAAAACGCTGCAGGCCCCAGCCTCCACGCACTCCTCCAAGGCTTGGCAGTGGGAAAGCTGTCCACAGCCGAAGGCCCGAGCTCCTCCCTCGGGCCGTTCTGCCTGCCAGACCCACACTCCCTAGCAGTGTGTTCCTGAGGCAGTTGGACAGTCGGGGCAGTGGCGGCTCTCCCAGCATGGGAGCTCTGCCTAGAACAGTGCTCTGTGTCCAAAGAGGATTCCCTGCACCTCAGGCACTGGGGAGAGATTTTGTGCACACAGGAGACCCCTGGCACACGCAGGGTTTCCCCACGGAAAGCAGTGTGAGAAGGAGCCCCTGCCAGGGAAGCATGGCCCTCTCCCATAGAAGCCCTCCATGCAACAGGCCGTCATGGACTCGGCTACAGGCCTTTGTGGCTGGAGAGACTGCAGCTCCTCTGGAGGCTCTGGGTCAGTTTGCACTCCCCTGCGAGGAAACGAGGCGTGTGGGATGATTCCCTGCCCAAGAATGGCAAGCAGCCTGCTCCTTCCAGTGAGACGCACGTGCGGTGTGAGAGGCTTGGCAGCAGAGAAGAAGCAAGAGGGGCAGCCAGAGAGGGGATGTGCATGCAGCTTGAAGGCCCCAGATCTCCTCCATCCCCACCGGGGAATGCCGGCTCTGCCCGCCAGGCCCCATTCACAGGAGGGCACCCAGCTTCAGGATCTGCCCTTTCCCAGCCATGAAACCACACACAGCCCACACGCTGAGCCCTGCCAAGGGGGAACGTTGCTCCCCGCATGGGCCGAATGGCACGACTGGGTTAGGGCAGAGAAGGCCCTAGGAGGCCTTCAGGGTGCTGCCCCAGCAAAGCAGTGCTCAGGCAAAGGCACTCTGCTTTCTGGAGGCTGGACACACACTGGGGTTTCTGCTTGAGGCAGAGAGAGCTCGGCGGGGCGAGCCATGGCTGAAGGCAAAGCAGAGTGTTCTCTGGTGGAGCGATGGCACCATGTGCTGGCTGACAAGCATGGGAGAAGCCTCACTCCAAATGAGGTCCAGAGGCCACTTCCAAGCAGGAGGCACTCTGGCTGCACAAGCTAGAGAGTCCTGCTTAGGACTTCCCTCTGGCAACAGAGTGGGTGCCAAGGGCGTGTGGGTGGGAAGGGGCTCGGAAGCCACAGGGGAGGCTTTGGGCACCCAGTGCTCTCCGATGGAAAACGCTGCAGGCCCCAGCCTCCACGCACTCCTCCAAGGCTTGGCAGTGGGAAAGCTGTCCACAGCCGAAGGCCCGAGCTCCTCCCTCGGGCCGTTCTGCCTGCCAGACCCACACTCCCTCGAAGTGTGTTCCTGAGGCAGTTGGACAGTCGGGGGCAGTGGCGGCTCTCCCAGCATGGGAGCTCTGCCTAGAACAGTGCTCTGTGTCCAAAGAGGATTCCCTGCACCTCAGGCACTGGGGAGAGATTTTGTGCACACAGGAGACCCCTGGCACACGCAGGGTTTCCCCACGGAAAGCAGTGTGAGAAGGAGCCCCTGCCAGGGAAGCATGGCCCTCTCCCATAGAAGCCCTCCATGCAACAGGGCCGTCATGGACTCGGCTACAGGCCTTTGTGGCTGGAGAGACTGCAGCTCCTCTGGAGGCTCTGGGTCAGTTTGCACTCCCCTGCGAGGAAACGAGGCGTGTGGGATGATTCCCTGCCCAAGAATGGCAAGCAGCCTGCTCCTTCCAGTGAGACGCACGTGCGGTGTGAGAGGCTTGGCAGCAGAGAAGAAGCAAGAGGGGCAGCCAGAGAGGGGATGTGCATGCAGCTTGAAGGCCCCAGATCTCCTCCATCCCCACCGGGGAATGCCGGCTCTGCCCGCCAGGCCCCATTCACAGGAGGGCAGCCAGCTTCAGGATCTGCGTTTTCCCAGCCATGAAACCACACACAGCCCACACGCTGAGCCCTGCCAAGGGGGAACGTTGCTCCCCGCATGGGCCGAATGGCACGACTGGGTTAGGGCAGAGAGGCCCTAGGAGGCCTTCAGGGTGCTGCCCCAGCAAAGCAGTGCTCAGGCAAAGGCACTCTGCTTTCTGGAGGCTGGACGCACACTGGGATTTCTGCTTCAGGCAGAGAGAGCTCAGCAGGGCGAGCCACGGCTGAAGGCAAAGCAGAGTGTTCTCTGGTGGAGCAATGGCACCATGTGCTGGCTGACAAGCATGGGAGAAGCCTCACTCCAAATGAGGTCCAGAGGCCACTTCCAAGCAGGAGGCACTCTGGCTGCACAAGCTAGAGAGTCCTGCTTAGGACTTCCCTCTGGCAACAGAGTGGGTGCCAAGGGCGTGTGGGTGGGATGGGGTTCAGAAGCCACAGGGGAGGCTTTGGGAACCCAGTGCTCTCCGATGGAAAACGCTGCAGGCCCCAGCCTCCACGCACTCCTCCAAGGCTTGGCAGTGGGAAAGCTGTCCACAGCCGAAGGCCCGAGCTCCTCCCTCGGGCCGTTCTGCCTGCCA
>NW_026648614.1:0-23382 GCF_030028045.1 Hippopotamus amphibius kiboko | reverse complement strand
TGGTGTCACACTCGGTGCATTTGGACAACTGCAGGTCCCCTGTGGAAAGGAGCAAGAGTGGGCAGATGGGCCTTCCCATCACCGCAGGAAGTTTCCTCGGTGGCCTTGCTGGTACCTTGGGGGCTGTGTGACAGCGCGGGAGGAAGGTGTTCGTGGCCGTTGGTGGTGGTCACCCCATATGGATTAGGGAACGGAGCAAAACAGCCCTGTGGAGAGAGGGTGGTGGTGAGCCGCTTGCTGGGAGGTGGGAGGAAGGGCCTGGGGTGTCTGGGTGGAGCAGGGGCGGGCACGGAGGTATTGGGCTTGCAGGGACCTGGCCGGGAGAGCTGCTGGCCACTCAGGCAGAGGCTCTGCAGAAGCTTGGGACGGTGGTGGCACCGGTGCTGGTACGTGTGTGCGGGTAGGTCAGATCTGGGGTACGGGGGGAGCTGGAGTAGCAGGGGGTCTGAGGAGCGCTGGCGGAAGGGAGACTTCCAGGCAGGGCGTGTGAGAGTCGGGCCTGGGGTACAAGGGTGTGGTGCGGGGTAGAGTGGGCCGAGCCTGCCGGCTAGGAGGAAGGGCGGGTGGCAAGCCGGGTATGTGAGTGGGCTGTGGTGCGAGGAGGATGGTGGGAGAGGACGCCATCGGGGCAGGGTGGTGGGTGAGCTTGCCAGACTGGTGCGCTGTGCTGCAAGGCGGTCAGGCGAACCACTGGGCTGGGACTGGGGGCGGTGGGTAAGAAGCAGGCAAGAGAGAAACAGAAACGCAGGATGCGACAGGGGCGAGGTGTGGTCCGAATGGGGTGGGGGCGTTCTACTGCCCCAGAGACATAAATCGCCTGTCATCAAGAGAAAACATCCAGTCTCATGTGAGTGTGATTGCGTGGGGCTGGGGGTGGGGGTAGGGGTGGGGGTGGGGGTGAGGGTGGTGGTTCAGATTTCAAGAGGCCAAAGGAGAGCTTCCATATGATCCAGCAGTCCCATTCCTGGGTACGTGCCCGGAAAAGACGAAACTCTAATGCCAAACGATACGAGTACCTCCATGTTCGCAGCAGCATTATGTGCAATAGCCAAGGTGGAAAGCACACAACCGCCCATCAGCAGACGGCTGGCACAAGATGTGGTATCTGTGTAGCATGGATTATTTCTCAGCCATGAGGAAAAAGAATGAAATATTGCCATTAGCCACCACAAGGATGGTCCCAGAGACTACTAGACTTAGCGAAAGATGTCCGACAGAAAAGGACAAGATATGTGGAAACGAAAACCTATTACACATGAATCTATGGGCGAAACAGACTCACAGACACAGAAAACCAAATGATGGTTCCCCAAGGGGAAAGGGAGACGTGGAGTCATAAATCAGAAGCTGAAAGGAATGGATACACACTACTATGTGTGAGGAGAAAGCAGCAAGGATATACAGAATAACTCGGGGAATAATAGTCACTATCTTCTAGCAAACTGCACTAGAAATCAAGCCGAAAAATATTAGCCATGGAAAATAGTCTCCCTTTGCTGTGCATCTGAAATGCACACGATATTGTTCATCAGCTGTGCTCCCCAAGCACAAGTACATAGAAGTAAATCACTAATCACTTAGAGAGAGAGAGAGATCAGTGACGAAATACAGAAAGAGGAGAAAGACGAGCTATCATGTGATCCAGCAGTCCCAATCCTCGGGACACACCCGGGCAAGAGAGAAACTATACCTTGAAAAGAGACATGAACCCCCATGTTCACAGCAGCACTATGTGCTATAGCCAAGACATGGAAAACGTACTGTGGAATATTACTCAGCCATCAAAAAAGAATGAAATAGTGCCATGTGCAGCAAAAAGGATGGACCTAGAGAAGATTACACTTAGTGAAGTAAGTCCAACAGCGAGGGAGAGAGATATGTGGAATCTAAACAATCATACCAATGAATCTATGTGCAAAACAGACACAGAGTCACAGACGTAGAACACAAACTGATGCTTACCCAAGGCGAAAGGGAGGAGTGGAAGAATAAGTTGGGAGCTGCGATGAACAGACACACCGTACAATATAGAAAAGAGATCAAGTAACGAGGATATAGAGAATAGCACAGGGAATAAGAGTCAGTATCTTCTGGTACCCCATTATGGAAATAAACCTGAAAATACATCATCTATGGAAAATAGTATCTCCCTGCTGTGCACCTGAAACTAACACACTATTGTCAATCAACTATACTTCCACTACTGCAGCTACTACTCTACAGAAAGGAAGGAAGGAAGGAAGGAAGGAAGGACGGATGGACGGAAGGAAGGAATGTAGGGAGCGAGGAAGGGGTGGAGGGAGGGAGGAAGGAAGAAGCAAAGAAGGAAAGACAAATGAAAGAAAGAAAAACCAAGCAAGCAGCAAAGGAAGAAGCAAGCAAGCAAGGAAAGAAGGAAGGAAGGATAGAAGCAAGAAATAAAGGAAGGAAGGAAGGAAGAAGGAAGGAAGGAAAGGAAAGGAAAGAAAGAAAAAGCAAGCAAGGAAGAAACGAAGAAAGAAAAAAGAAAGAAGGACAGGTGAGCTGTCATATGATCTAGCAATCCCAATCCTCAGTACACATCTGGAAAAGACAAAAGCTCTAATTTGAAAAGATGCATGCACCCTCATGTTCATAGCAGCACTGTGTGCCATAGCCAAGACGTGGAAAACACCCAAGTGCTCATCAACAGACGGCAGTTGCAAGAAGGTGTGCTGTACGTGCACGCCAGTGTTCACTGCAGCACTATGTACAAGAGCCGGGACGTGGAAGCAACCTAAATGTCCATCAACAGGTGAATGGGTAAAGAAGATGTGGTACATATACGCGATTGAATATTACTCAGCTGTAAAAAGGAACGCAGTTGGGACATTTGTCGAGACATGGATGGACCTAGAGACTGTCATACAGAGTGAAGTGAGTCAGAAAGAGAAAAACAAATATCGTGTGTTAACACATGTAAGCGGAATAAAGAAAAACGGTACCAATCAACCGGTTTGCAAGGCAGAAATAGAGACACAGATGTAGAGAACAGACATATAGACACCAAGTGGGGAAAGGGGGGCGGGGGGTTGTGGTGGGATGAACTGGCAGGTTGGGATTGCCATATATACATTACTAATAAGAAAAGAAGTATCAAATTGTACACTTTCAATATATGCAGTTTATCGTATGTCCATTGTATCTCAGTAAAAGCTCTTAAGGAAGAAAGAAAAAGAAGATGTGCTGCATGTGTAGTATGCAACATTACTCAGCCATAGAAAGCAATGAAACCTTGCCATTTGGCGCAACCTGGATGATCCTAGAGAATATCACACTTAGTAAAGTAAGTCTGACTGAGAAGGATAAAGGTACGTGGAATCTAAAAACGGCAACGAAGTGAACCTTTGTGCAAAACAAAGAGAGACTCACAGACGTAGAAAACACACGTGTGGTTACCCAAGGGGAAAGTGTAGGGGAGGGACATATTTGGAGGTGGGGTTGGGGTTAAAGGAGAGGCAACAGTATCCCTAAAGCAGAGAAGCAGCAAGGATTTTACTGCCTAGCACCGGGAACTAGCTTCATATCTCCTAAGAAACCGTACTGGAAAATAACCTGAAAAAGCACATTTCACTGAATCGCTTCGCTGTACACCTGACACGAACACAGTATTGTAAATCAACTCTACTTCTACTTAGCTAGGACACAAACAAACAAACACAAACAATCCAAACAGATAAAGGAGGCCACCGGGAGAAATGCAAGAGTAGGATCTTTGACAACGTAGGAATTGGAAAGGATCAGGGAAGGAGTGGGGAGATAGGGGGTGGGATGGGGGTGTTGGGTGGAGTAGCGGTGGTGGTGAGGGCGCGGCCTGAGGTGGTGGTGCTGTCCGGAGCAGCCATGATGCTGTCGGTAGGAGGAGAGGTTCAGGGGAGGGGGGGTGGTCGTGGGGGTGGTGATGGTGGTGGTGGTACTAGTGGTGGAGGAGTGAGCGGTGTTGGAAACATATTTCTGCTGAGGGACAAAACATGAATACAGAGTGTGGTTTGCCATGGCATCGTGGACTTCTCTTGAACTCCTCGTGCAAGACAGTGCTTCGGGGACTCTCTAGGACAATGGGCTGTATCACTGCCCGAGGTGGCACCTTCCTTGCTGCTGGTTGTGCAAACACGGTATCGTTTTCGGAGTGTGGGCAGAGGGAGCCAGAGAGCTTGGAGAGGTGGTGAAAGGTGAAGAGATGGGGCGCGCCGGTGCTAGTGTGGGGTATTGCTTACGGGGCAAGGAGTGACGCAAGTGTGGGGTCAGGGTGAGGAAGAGCACAAGCCCAAGCAAGGTGTCCGGGCGCTAGAGTGGCAGAGCACGCGAGGTGTCAGGTGGTGGAGGCTTGGCTCCGCAGTGTGTGTCGGGTGGGGGGGCGTCCGCGTGGGAAGGACAGGCCGGCAGGTGCGGTGGAGAGCTGCGGGTGGGAGCGAGCTGTGGCAGGCCCGGTGCCTTGGGCGTGGGAGCGGGGACGCCTAGCTCCGCTTTGGGGCTGCGGGAACCAAAAGGCGACGCTGCGGCTGCATGGGCCGGGAATCGAACCCGGGCCTCCCGCGTGGCAGGCGAGAATTCTACCACTGAACCACCCATGCACCGAGGGCGCCTGGCGCCCGATGCTGCCCCAGCGCTGCTCGCAGCCAAGAGCCCGATACTGGGCGCCGCTCGCCCGAGGGCCTCTGCTCCGTTTGCGCAGGAGGCCGACGGCCCACCCCAGTGACAGGCTCCGGGCACGTGGGCGACCCCAGGGCGCCAGGCGGTCGAGAGGACAGAGGGACGGAGGGACGCAGGCGGGCTCGGCCCATCCTGCGCTTTCTCTGCCGTCCACGGCCGCCGCGAGGCTGTCGCTGTCGCCGTCGCCAGAGGAAGCCAGGAGCGGAAGCAGCCCGACCCGCGCCCGAATCGCAGGCAGGGCCGGCGAGGCGAGGCGAGGCGAGGCGCGGCGGCTGCGGCTGAGGGCCGAGTTTCGTCTCGGTGACCGCCAGGTCCCGACCCCAAGTCCCTCTGGCGGCTGGCTTTCTTGCCGCTGCGGGGCGGGCGAGGGCGGCCAGGGGTGGGGGTGGGATGGGAGTGGGGCAGGCATCGGAGCTCGCGCGGGGCCGGGGTCGGGGCCGCGAGCGCCGGAGATGGGCCCCCGGGAGCGCCGCCGCCACCGAGCAGACGCTCAGGCCCAAGGACCACAGGTGCCTGGGCCTCGCTGCTGCGCTCTGGCCCAGCCCTCTCCCGAGGGGTCCCGCTCTGAGGCGTTGGTCGTGAGAGGAGCGACGCGCCAGGGTGCGGTTAGGTCCGGCCGGGGCAGCGGCTTCCCCGGGCAACGTGCGCTGTGGCGCCCAAGGGGGTGGCCCGGGCTGAGGGCCGGACGTCTGTGGGCGGGTGACGGGGCGTCCAGGGCGCGCGCTCTCTCCTCGCTGGAGCACTCTTCCCGGGAGCGACTCCTGCGCCAGGCCTCCTGCAGGGAGGGCCCGGTGGTCCCTGGCCCAGCAGGAAGCTGGGCTGCCTGCGTGCTGGGAGGCAGGCAGCTGTGGCCCAGCCGAGGCCCCAAGGCCAATACGCACCGAGGGCACGCACCCCAGGCCGGCAAGACGGCGTCGGCCACCTCCGCGTGGCTGTGGGGGGAATGGAATGGGCAGGCGGGCCGGCGGGGCTGGCGCAAGGGACAGGATGTTGGACGGAGGGAGAGCTGCTGGTGGCGGACGTGGCAGCAAGGCTGTGAGAGTGAGCCGCTGTTCACCAGGCAGAAGTCGGGCAGGCGGAAGGCGGGCGAAGAGTCGAGGGCTTTGCACCCGCGTCTGGTGTGTGTGTGGCGGTGGCGGGGTGCAGCGGGTGCAGTGGGAGTGGGAGCGAGGGACGGAGGGCGGAAGGAAGGAAGGGAGGGAGGGAAGGAGAAAAACTAGCAGCAGCAGCAGCAGCAGCAGCAGCAAGCAAGCAGGTGAGGAAAGATGTGGTGCGAAGGACTGAAGGTTGGTGGTGTGGGTGCAGGTAGGAGGGGGCGTACTGGCTGGGCGGGAGGGCGTGTGTCCGGGAGGCTTCCAACGGGGCCATTTCTGCCAAGCCCGCGGGCGGGTGGGCAGGAAGCGCGGCCGTGGCGGAGAGGGTCCCGCGTGTGAGAGGCACGGATGTCCGGGCCTGAGTTTGGAGAGGCCGCAAGAGTGCAGTGCGCCAACGGAGAGGAAGGCGGTCAAGGGCTGCCAGAGGGACGGGTGCGTTAGTGGGGCGGGCCAAAAGGCTGGCTTGTCAGGAGTGGGATTCGAACCCACGCCTCCAGGGGAGACTGCGACCTGAACGCAGCGCCTTAGACCGCTCGGCCATCCTGACGGCGGGCCGGAGCGGGCGCGTCGCCGCTCGGCTGGCTGGGACCCGCCGCGACGCCAACAGCGGTGCCCTTGGCTGGACGCGGTGCTCCGCGCCAGGCGGGCGGCCGTCTGGCTGAGCAACGCACCGGGCGCGCGGTGGCCGACGGCGAGCGAGGCCTGCCGACGCGCCTGGCTCCGGCGCGGTGGCGGCCTCGCCCACCCCTGGCCCCGGACCGCGCCCGGCCGCGTCGGGCCAGCGCGTGCCGGCAGCACCCTCCCGCGCCTCTCTTCGCCGGCCGGGGCACGGCGCACGCCCAGGCCCTCCTCGAAGCCTCGCTTGGCCTGTCGGGCCCCCTGCACCCGGCGCGATCCCCGCGTTGGAGGCAACAGGCAGCGCGCACTGGCAGGTGTCAGCGCCACGCGGGTCCGCGTCCCTGTCGGGGCCGGGGGCTGCTGCTTTGGACGACGCGGTTGGTTTGGTGTCGGGTCGGGTCGGGCACGCGCCCGGCGCCCGTGGTGGGCAGAGGGCAGAGGGCAGAGGGAGGCGCCGGCAGGCAGCCCAGAGCGGCCGGGCGCCCCGGCGGTCGCCGCCGTCCTCGTTAGTATAGTGGTGAGTATCCCCGCCTGTCACGCGGGAGACCGGGGTTCGATTCCCCGACGGGGAGGCAGCACGCCCTCTTTTTGATGGCCGGCGCCGCGCTCGGTCCTGCCGCCGGGTCCCCAAGGGCCCTTCTCCTCCCGTCGCCGTCCGCCCTCCAGCGAGGCCAGCGCGTGCCTAGCCTGCCCGCCCTGCACCCCCTGCAGCCCTCCAGCCCTTCCTCCTCGCCGGGCGCTCGGTCGCCACGGCGAGCCAGGGCCTCCTCTCGACCCCACAACCGCCCGACGACATCGCGGCCCGTCCGAAGGGGCGGCCTCACTGGGCTCCTTGCGGAGCGCCGCACAGCCGCGCAGCTCTGCACAGCGGGCGGGCCGGGTGGGTGGCGGATGAGCGCCGTCCCCTGTCGGTGCGGGAGGCGGCCTGGCCCCGCGCCGGGGGGAGAAGGGCCTTGGGGAGCCAGGTGCTGGAGGACGCGTCCCCCGGGGTGGGGGTGAGGGCGGGGGCGGGGGGTGGCCCGCGGCGTGAAGCCGAGGCCCCGGGAGCAGCAAGGCAGCGAGAGCGCCCCCCTGAGGCGGTCGGGCCGGTGGACTAGGGCAGCTGCGGAGGGCTGGCGCGGCTGGGGCTCCGGGCGGTCGTTGGTGTCGCCTGTGGCAGCACGGAGCTGCCGGCTGGCGGGGCGTCGGGGCAGGGCTGCTCCAGGCGGCGGAGGCGGCGGAGGGGGAGGAGGGGGAGGAGGACCAGGAGGAGGAGGAGGAGGACGAGGAGGAGGAGACGGCGGCCGAGGCGGCGGCGAGAGTGCGGTCGGGCGAGCCCGGGGCCGGCGTCTGCGGGCGGCCCGGGCTGTGCAGCGTTGGTGGTATAGTGGTGAGCATAGCTGCCTTCCAAGCAGTTGACCCGGGTTCGATTCCCGGCCAACGCAGTGGGCCGACCTTTTGCCGAGCTCCGCGGGCCTCGGGCCCCGGGCCTGGGAGGGAGAGCCGGGAGCGGGGAGCTAGCTGGCCCTTCGCGGCTTTTCGCGTGTGTGCGAGAAGCAGGCGCGCAGTGTTTTGCGGCTGCGGCCAGCAGGAAGAACGCGAGGGCACGTGCGTTGCCAGGAGCGGCGCGGGGACTGGACTTGGGGGAGCCGGGTCTTGGCGCCGAGGTGGCGCGGCGCGGGCGCTATGGGGCGAGGAGCAGCGAGTGGCAGGCCTGGCGCTCCCTGGTGGTCTAGTGGTTAGGATTCGGCGCTCTCACCGCCGCGGCCCGGGTTCGATTCCCGGTCAGGGAAGCCCTTCTTCTGCCTCTCGGCCTCCCACCGTCCCGCGCCCCCTTTTAGCCAGCCCACGCTTGCTCCGCCGCCTCGGAGCCCCGCCAGCAGCCGCCCGCCACCGTCCACCTCCAGCCCAAGCCCTGCCACGCAACCCTTTTGGCCGCACTGGAGCGCTCGCCCACGCCAGGCCCTCCACATCCCGCCTCCTCCTTCTCGGACCCTTGCCTCAGCCCCAAACACGACTGGCCGGGGCAGCCTCTCTCCCCGCCGAGGCTGTGGCCACGAGCAAACGCCCCCACCTGCGTTTGGACTCTCCGGCAGCACGACTTCTGCCACGACGCATCTCACCGCTGACGACCCAACCCGTCTTCCTTCCTGAGGGGCTGGTGTTGGTGCTGCTGCTGCTGCTGCCTCCGCTGCCCCTGGTGGCGGCGGTGGCAGTCCTGGTGTGGTGCTGGGGCTGGAGCCGCTGCTGCTGCTGCTGCTGTTTGTGGTAAAGGTGGTGGTGGTGGCGGCGGTGGTGGTGATGACAGTGCGGGTGGGGCGGGGGGGTGATGGCAGTGCGGGTGGGGATGGGGGTGGGGGTGGGGGTGCGGATGGCGGTGGGGGGGGTCGGCATGGAGGGGTGGGGGTGGAGGGTCCCGTTGAGTGCCAGCACCTGCGACGCGGATCCATCGGGAAGGTGCAGGAGAGGGATCTCCATCTCCAAGTCGGGCCACTTGCAGGGACTCCGGCCGCTTACTCGTGGGCCAGGTCCTGGACTGCCTGTGACTCCCGTGGCCCGGTGGTGGGCTCCAAGGGCGTCCTGGTCTTGAGCGGGCCATGGGAGCAGAGAGGCGGACCAAGGCACCCCGGAGGCAGAGATGTGAAAATGAATCCAAACACGTGCCAGGAGTTACACCGCCAGGCAGTGGAAGTCAGAGCGCAGGCAGATACCGGAGGTCAGCCGTGAAGACTGAGCCAAGCAGGTGGGATGCGGTGGAAGCAGATGCGTGACAGGGTGGACCACCAGCTAATATCGCATTCCAGGTGCGTGACCAACGCTCTCAACCCTATCACAGTGAGGCAAGAATGTGACCGTGCATACGTCCCTCCCTCCCCCAGAGCAAAGACACACACCCACGTGCGCGCGCGCACACATACACCGCTCCCCTAGACATGACTTCTCATGGTTTCCCATTCTCACCGTTCCTGTCTGTCTATCCAGGATATGCGCTGTCCTCCTTCGCAGCCCGTCCTCACCTTCTCCTAAGGATTCTCCCCAAGGTAAGTCCTCAGTCCCCATGCAGCCCAAGCTTGGGCACCTCTGTCGCCAAAGGCTTTAACGTCTGCTCACAGATTGTTTCCTTCAGAGGCAAACGGGACAGCCGGTGACGTGCACCGACCTGCCGTGGTGGTGTCACACTCGGTGCATTTGGACAACTGCAGGTCCCCTGTGGAAAGGAGCAAGAGTGGGCAGATGGGCCTTCCCATCACCGCAGGAAGTTTCCTCGGTGGCCTTGCTGGTACCTTGGGGGCTGTGTGACAGCGCGGGAGGAAGGTGTTCGTGGCCGTTGGTGGTGGTCACCCCATATGGATTAGGGAACGGAGCAAAACAGCCCTGTGGAGAGAGGGTGGTGGTGAGCCGCTTGCTGGGAGGTGGGAGGAAGGGCCTGGGGTGTCTGGGTGGAGCAGGGGCGGGCACGGAGGTATTGGGCTTGCAGGGACCTGGCCGGGAGAGCTGCTGGCCACTCAGGCAGAGGCTCTGCAGAAGCTTGGGACGGTGGTGGCACCGGTGCTGGTACGTGTGTGCGGGTAGGTCAGATCTGGGGTACGGGGGGAGCTGGAGTAGCAGGGGGTCTGAGGAGCGCTGGCGGAAGGGAGACTTCCAGGCAGGGCGTGTGAGAGTCGGGCCTGGGGTACAAGGGTGTGGTGCGGGGTAGAGTGGGCCGAGCCTGCCGGCTAGGAGGAAGGGCGGGTGGCAAGCCGGGTATGTGAGTGGGCTGTGGTGCGAGGAGGATGGTGGGAGAGGACGCCATCGGGGCAGGGTGGTGGGTGAGCTTGCCAGACTGGTGCGCTGTGCTGCAAGGCGGTCAGGCGAACCACTGGGCTGGGACTGGGGGCGGTGGGTAAGAAGCAGGCAAGAGAGAAACAGAAACGCGGGATGCGACAGGGGCGAGGTGTGGTCCGAATGGGGTGGGGGCGTTCTACTGCCCCAGAGACATAAATCGCCTGTCATCAAGAGAAAACATCCAGTCTCATGTGAGTGTGATTGCGTGGGGCTGGGGGTGGGGGTAGGGGTGGGGGTGGGGGTGAGGGTGGTGGTTCAGATTTCAAGAGGCCAAAGGAGAGCTTCCATATGATCCAGCAGTCCCATTCCTGGGTACGTGCCCGGAAAAGACGAAACTCTAATGCCAAACGATACGAGTACCTCCATGTTCGCAGCAGCATTATGTGCAATAGCCAAGGTGGAAAGCACACAACCGCCCATCAGCAGACGGCTGGCACAAGATGTGGTATCTGTGTAGCATGGATTATTTCTCAGCCATGAGGAAAAAGAATGAAATATTGCCATTAGCCACCACAAGGATGGTCCCAGAGACTACTAGACTTAGCGAAAGACGTCCGACAGAAAAGGACAAGATATGTGGAAACGAAAACCTATTACACATGAATCTATGGGCGAAACAGACTCACAGACACAGAAAACCAAATGATGGTTCCCCAAGGGGAAAGGGAGACGTGGAGTCATAAATCAGAAGCTGAAAGGAATGGATACACACTACTATGTGTGAGGGAGAAAGCAGCAAGGATATACAGAATAACTCGGGGAATAATAGTCACTATCTTCTAGCAAACTGCACTAGAAATCAAGCCGAAAAAATATTAGCCATGGAAAATAGTCTCCCTTTGCTGTGCATCTGAAATGCACACGATATTGTTCATCAGCTGTGCTCCCCAAGCACAAGTACATAGAAGTAAATCACTAATCACTTAGAGAGAGAGAGAGATCAGTGACGAAATACAGAAAGAGGAGAAAGACGAGCTATCATGTGATCCAGCAGTCCCAATCCTCGGGACACACCCGGGCAAGAGAGAAACTATACCTTGAAAAGAGACATGAACCCCCATGTTCACAGCAGCACTATGTGCTATAGCCAAGACATGGAAAACGTACTGTGGAATATTACTCAGCCATCAAAAAAGAATGAAATAGTGCCATGTGCAGCAAAAAGGATGGACCTAGAGAAGATTACACTTAGTGAAGTAAGTCCAACAGCGAGGGAGAGAGATATGTGGAATCTAAACAATCATACCAATGAATCTATGTGCAAAACAGACACAGAGTCACAGACGTAGAACACAAACTGATGCTTACCCAAGGCGAAAGGGAGGAGTGGAAGAATAAGTTGGGAGCTGCGATGAACAGACACACCGTACAATATAGAAAAGAGATCAAGTAACGAGGATATAGAGAATAGCACAGGGAATAAGAGTCAGTATCTTCTGGTACCCCATTATGGAAATAAACCTGAAAATACATCATCTATGGAAAATAGTATCTCCCTGCTGTGCACCTGAAACTAACACACTATTGTCAATCAACTATACTTCCACTACTGCAGCTACTACTCTACAGAAAGGAAGGAAGGAAGGAAGGAAGGAAGGACGGATGGACGGAAGGAAGGAATGTAGGGAGCGAGGAAGGGGTGGAGGGAGGGAGGAAGGAAGAAGCAAAGAAGGAAAGACAAATGAAAGAAAGAAAAACCAAGCAAGCAGCAAAGGAAGAAGCAAGCAAGCAAGGAAAGAAGGAAGGAAGGATAGAAGCAAGAAATAAAGGAAGGAAGGAAGGAAGAAGGAAGGAAGGAAAGGAAAGGAAAGAAAGAAAAAGCAAGCAAGGAAGAAACGAAGAAAGAAAAAAGAAAGAAGGACAGGTGAGCTGTCATATGATCTAGCAATCCCAATCCTCAGTACACATCTGGAAAAGACAAAAGCTCTAATTTGAAAAGATGCATGCACCCTCATGTTCATAGCAGCACTGTGTGCCATAGCCAAGACGTGGAAAACACCCAAGTGCTCATCAACAGACGGCAGTTGCAAGAAGGTGTGCTGTACGTGCACGCCAGTGTTCACTGCAGCACTATGTACAAGAGCCGGGACGTGGAAGCAACCTAAATGTCCATCAACAGGTGAATGGGTAAAGAAGATGTGGTACATATACGCGATTGAATATTACTCAGCTGTAAAAAGGAACGCAGTTGGGACATTTGTCGAGACATGGATGGACCTAGAGACTGTCATACAGAGTGAAGTGAGTCAGAAAGAGAAAAACAAATATCGTGTGTTAACACATGTAAGCGGAATAAAGAAAAACGGTACCAATCAACCGGTTTGCAAGGCAGAAATAGAGACACAGATGTAGAGAACAGACATATAGACACCAAGTGGGGAAAGGGGGGCGGGGGGTTGTGGTGGGATGAACTGGCAGGTTGGGATTGCCATATATACATTACTAATAAGAAAAGAAGTATCAAATTGTACACTTTCAATATATGCAGTTTATCGTATGTCCATTGTATCTCAGTAAAAGCTCTTAAGGAAGAAAGAAAAAGAAGATGTGCTGCATG
The DNA here is from genome assembly GCF_030028045.1 of Hippopotamus amphibius kiboko. NCBI lineage: Eukaryota > Metazoa > Chordata > Mammalia > Artiodactyla > Hippopotamidae > Hippopotamus > Hippopotamus amphibius. The sequence goes on along the minus strand of NW_026648614.1, from coordinate 10,638 downwards.
TGTAGTATGCAACATTACTCAGCCATAGAAAGCAATGAAACCTTGCCATTTGGCGCAACCTGGATGATCCTAGAGAATATCACACTTAGTAAAGTAAGTCTGACTGAGAAGGATAAAGGTACGTGGAATCTAAAAACGGCAACGAAGTGAACCTTTGTGCAAAACAAAGAGAGACTCACAGACGTAGAAAACACACGTGTGGTTACCCAAGGGGAAAGTGTAGGGGAGGGACATATTTGGAGGTGGGGTTGGGGTTAAAGGAGAGGCAACAGTATCCCTAAAGCAGAGAAGCAGCAAGGATTTTACTGCCTAGCACCGGGAACTAGCTTCATATCTCCTAAGAAACCGTACTGGAAAATAACCTGAAAAAGCACATTTCACTGAATCGCTTCGCTGTACACCTGACACGAACACAGTATTGTAAATCAACTCTACTTCTACTTAGCTAGGACACAAACAAACAAACACAAACAATCCAAACAGATAAAGGAGGCCACCGGGAGAAATGCAAGAGTAGGATCTTTGACAACGTAGGAATTGGAAAGGATCAGGGAAGGAGTGGGGAGATAGGGGGTGGGATGGGGGTGTTGGGTGGAGTAGCGGTGGTGGTGAGGGCGCGGCCTGAGGTGGTGGTGCTGTCCGGAGCAGCCATGATGCTGTCGGTAGGAGGAGAGGTTCAGGGGAGGGGGGGTGGTCGTGGGGGTGGTGATGGTGGTGGTGGTACTAGTGGTGGAGGAGTGAGCGGTGTTGGAAACATATTTCTGCTGAGGGACAAAACATGAATACAGAGTGCGGTTTGCCATGGCATCGTGGACTTCTCTTGAACTCCTCGTGCAAGACAGTGCTTCGGGGACTCTCTAGGACAATGGGCTGTATCACTGCCCGAGGTGGCACCTTCCTTGCTGCTGGTTGTGCAAACACGGTATCGTTTTCGGAGTGTGGGCAGAGGGAGCCAGAGAGCTTGGAGAGGTGGTGAAAGGTGAAGAGATGGGGCGCGCCGGTGCTAGTGTGGGGTATTGCTTACGGGGCAAGGAGTGACGCAAGTGTGGGGTCAGGGTGAGGAAGAGCACAAGCCCAAGCAAGGTGTCCGGGCGCTAGAGTGGCAGAGCACGCGAGGTGTCAGGTGGTGGAGGCTTGGCTCCGCAGTGTGTGTCGGGTGGGGGGGCGTCCGCGTGGGAAGGACAGGCCGGCAGGTGCGGTGGAGAGCTGCGGGTGGGAGCGAGCTGTGGCAGGCCCGGTGCCTTGGGCGTGGGAGCGGGGACGCCTAGCTCCGCTTTGGGGCTGCGGGAACCAAAAGGCGACGCTGCGGCTGCATGGGCCGGGAATCGAACCCGGGCCTCCCGCGTGGCAGGCGAGAATTCTACCACTGAACCACCCATGCACCGAGGGCGCCTGGCGCCCGATGCTGCCCCAGCGCTGCTCGCAGCCAAGAGCCCGATACTGGGCGCCGCTCGCCCGAGGGCCTCTGCTCCGTTTGCGCAGGAGGCCGACGGCCCACCCCAGTGACAGGCTCCGGGCACGTGGGCGACCCCAGGGCGCCAGGCGGTCGAGAGGACAGAGGGACGGAGGGACGCAGGCGGGCTCGGCCCATCCTGCGCTTTCTCTGCCGTCCACGGCCGCCGCGAGGCTGTCGCTGTCGCCGTCGCCAGAGGAAGCCAGGAGCGGAAGCAGCCCGACCCGCGCCCGAATCGCAGGCAGGGCCGGCGAGGCGAGGCGAGGCGAGGCGCGGCGGCTGCGGCTGAGGGCCGAGTTTCGTCTCGGTGACCGCCAGGTCCCGACCCCAAGTCCCTCTGGCGGCTGGCTTTCTTGCCGCTGCGGGGCGGGCGAGGGCGGCCAGGGGTGGGGGTGGGATGGGAGTGGGGCAGGCATCGGAGCTCGCGCGGGGCCGGGGTCGGGGCCGCGAGCGCCGGAGATGGGCCCCCGGGAGCGCCGCCGCCACCGAGCAGACGCTCAGGCCCAAGGACCACAGGTGCCTGGGCCTCGCTGCTGCGCTCTGGCCCAGCCCTCTCCCGAGGGGTCCCGCTCTGAGGCGTTGGTCGTGAGAGGAGCGACGCGCCAGGGTGCGGTTAGGTCCGGCCGGGGCAGCGGCTTCCCCGGGCAACGTGCGCTGTGGCGCCCAAGGGGGTGGCCCGGGCTGAGGGCCGGACGTCTGTGGGCGGGTGACGGGGCGTCCAGGGCGCGCGCTCTCTCCTCGCTGGAGCACTCTTCCCGGGAGCGACTCCTGCGCCAGGCCTCCTGCAGGGAGGGCCCGGTGGTCCCTGGCCCAGCAGGAAGCTGGGCTGCCTGCGTGCTGGGAGGCAGGCAGCTGTGGCCCAGCCGAGGCCCCAAGGCCAATACGCACCGAGGGCACGCACCCCAGGCCGGCAAGACGGCGTCGGCCACCTCCGCGTGGCTGTGGGGGGAATGGAATGGGCAGGCGGGCCGGCGGGGCTGGCGCAAGGGACAGGATGTTGGACGGAGGGAGAGCTGCTGGTGGCGGACGTGGCAGCAAGGCTGTGAGAGTGAGCCCGCTGTTCACCAGGCAGAAGTCGGGCAGGCGGAAGGCGGGCGAAGAGTCGAGGGCTTTGCACCCGCGTCTGGTGTGTGTGTGGCGGTGGCGGGGTGCAGCGGGTGCAGTGGGAGTGGGAGCGAGGGACGGAGGGCGGAAGGAAGGAAGGGAGGGAGGGAAGGAGAAAAACTAGCAGCAGCAGCAGCAGCAGCAGCAGCAAGCAAGCAGGTGAGGAAAGATGTGGTGCGAAGGACTGAAGGTTGGTGGTGTGGGTGCAGGTAGGAGGGGGCGTACTGGCTGGGCGGGAGGGCGTGTGTCCGGGAGGCTTCCAACGGGGCCATTTCTGCCAAGCCCGCGGGCGGGTGGGCAGGAAGCGCGGCCGTGGCGGAGAGGGTCCCGCGTGTGAGAGGCACGGATGTCCGGGCCTGAGTTTGGAGAGGCCGCAAGAGTGCAGTGCGCCAACGGAGAGGAAGGCGGTCAAGGGCTGCCAGAGGGACGGGTGCGTTAGTGGGGCGGGCCAAAAGGCTGGCTTGTCAGGAGTGGGATTCGAACCCACGCCTCCAGGGGAGACTGCGACCTGAACGCAGCGCCTTAGACCGCTCGGCCATCCTGACGGCGGGCCGGAGCGGGCGCGTCGCCGCTCGGCTGGCTGGGACCCGCCGCGACGCCAACAGCGGTGCCCTTGGCTGGACGCGGTGCTCCGCGCCAGGCGGGCGGCCGTCTGGCTGAGCAACGCACCGGGCGCGCGGTGGCCGACGGCGAGCGAGGCCTGCCGACGCGCCTGGCTCCGGCGCGGTGGCGGCCTCGCCCACCCCTGGCCCCGGACCGCGCCCGGCCGCGTCGGGCCAGCGCGTGCCGGCAGCACCCTCCCGCGCCTCTCTTCGCCGGCCGGGGCACGGCGCACGCCCAGGCCCTCCTCGAAGCCTCGCTTGGCCTGTCGGGCCCCCTGCACCCGGCGCGATCCCCGCGTTGGAGGCAACAGGCAGCGCGCACTGGCAGGTGTCAGCGCCACGCGGGTCCGCGTCCCTGTCGGGGCCGGGGGCTGCTGCTTTGGACGACGCGGTTGGTTTGGTGTCGGGTCGGGTCGGGCACGCGCCCGGCGCCCGTGGTGGGCAGAGGGCAGAGGGCAGAGGGAGGCGCCGGCAGGCAGCCCAGAGCGGCCGGGCGCCCCGGCGGTCGCCGCCGTCCTCGTTAGTATAGTGGTGAGTATCCCCGCCTGTCACGCGGGAGACCGGGGTTCGATTCCCCGACGGGGAGGCAGCACGCCCTCTTTTTGATGGCCGGCGCCGCGCTCGGTCCTGCCGCCCGGCCCCCAAGGGCCCTTCTCCTCCCGTCGCCGTCCGCCCTCCAGCGAGGCCAGCGCGTGCCTAGCCTGCCCGCCCTGCACCCCCTGCAGCCCTCCAGCCCTTCCTCCTCGCCGGGCGCTCGGTCGCCACGGCGAGCCAGGGCCTCCTCTCGACCCCACAACCGCCCGACGACATCGCGGCCCGTCCGAAGGGGCGGCCTCACTGGGCTCCTTGCGGAGCGCCGCACAGCCGCGCAGCTCTGCACAGCGGGCGGGCCGGGTGGGTGGCGGATGAGCGCCGTCCCCTGTCGGTGCGGGAGGCGGCCTGGCCCCGCGCCGGGGGGAGAAGGGCCTTGGGGAGCCAGGTGCTGGAGGACGCGTCCCCCGGGGTGGGGGTGAGGGCGGGGGCGGGGGGTGGCCCGCGGCGTGAAGCCGAGGCCCCGGGAGCAGCAAGGCAGCGAGAGCGCCCCCCTGAGGCGGTCGGGCCGGTGGACTAGGGCAGCTGCGGAGGGCTGGCGCGGCTGGGGCTCCGGGCGGTCGTTGGTGTCGCCTGTGGCAGCACGGAGCTGCCGGCTGGCGGGGCGTCGGGGCAGGGCTGCTCCAGGCGGCGGAGGCGGAGGAGGGGGAGGAGGGGGAGGAGGACCAGGAGGAGGAGGAGGAGGGACAGGAGGAGGAGGAGGAGGACGAGGAGGAGGAGACGGCGGCCGAGGCGGCGGCGAGAGTGCGGTCGGGCGAGCCCGGGGCCGGCGTCTGCGGGCGGCCCGGGCTGTGCAGCGTTGGTGGTATAGTGGTGAGCATAGCTGCCTTCCAAGCAGTTGACCCGGGTTCGATTCCCGGCCAACGCAGTGGGCCGACCTTTTGCCGAGCTCCGCGGGCCTCGGGCCCCGGGCCTGGGAGGGAGAGCCGGGAGCGGGGAGCTAGCTGGCCCTTCGCGGCTTTTCGCGTGTGTGCGAGAAGCAGGCGCGCAGTGTTTTGCGGCTGCGGCCAGCAGGAAGAACGCGAGGGCACGTGCGTTGCCAGGAGCGGCGCGGGGACTGGACTTGGGGGAGCCGGGTCTTGGCGCCGAGGTGGCGCGGCGCGGGCGCTATGGGGCGAGGAGCAGCGAGTGGCAGGCCTGGCGCTCCCTGGTGGTCTAGTGGTTAGGATTCGGCGCTCTCACCGCCGCGGCCCGGGTTCGATTCCCGGTCAGGGAAGCCCTTCTTCTGCCTCTCGGCCTCCCACCGTCCCGCGCCCCCTTTTAGCCAGCCCACGCTTGCTCCGCCGCCTCGGAGCCCCGCCAGCAGCCGCCCGCCACCGTCCACCTCCAGCCCAAGCCCTGCCACGCAACCCTTTTGGCCGCACTGGAGCGCTCGCCCACGCCAGGCCCTCCACATCCCGCCTCCTCCTTCTCGGACCCTTGCCTCAGCCCCAAACACGACTGGCCGGGGCAGCCTCTCTCCCCGCCGAGGCTGTGGCCACGAGCAAACGCCCCCACCTGCGTTTGGACTCTCCGGCAGCACGACTTCTGCCACGACGCATCTCACAGCTGACGACCCAACCCGTCTTCCTTCCTGAGGGGCTGGTGTTGGTGCTGCTGCTGCTGCTGCCTCCGCTGCCCCTGGTGGCGGCGGTGGCAGTCCTGGTGTGGTGCTGGGGCTGGAGCCGCTGCTGCTGCTGCTGCTGTTTGTGGTAAAGGTGGTGGTGGTGGCGGCGGTGGTGGTGATGACAGTGCGGGTGGGGCGGGGGGGTGATGGCAGTGCGGGTGGGGATGGGGGTGGGGGTGGGGGTGCGGATGGCGGTGGGGGGGGTCGGCATGGAGGGGTGGGGGTGGAGGGTACCATTGAGTGCCAGCACCTGCGACGCGGATCCATCGGGAAGGTGCAGGAGAGGGATCTCCATCTCCAAGTCGGGCCACTTGCAGGGACTCCGGCCGCTTACTCGTGGGCCAGGTCCTGGACTGCCTGTGACTCCCGTGGCCCGGTGGTGGGCTCCAAGGGCGTCCTGGTCTTGAGCGGGCCATGGGAGCAGAGAGGCGGACCAAGGCACCCCGGAGGCAGAGATGTGAAAATGAATCCAAACACGTGCCAGGAGTTACACCGCCAGGCAGTGGAAGTCAGAGCGCAGGCAGATACCGGAGGTCAGCCGTGAAGACTGAGCCAAGCAGGTGGGATGCGGTGGAAGCAGATGCGTGACAGGGTGGACCACCAGCTAATATCGCATTCCAGGTGCGTGACCAACGCTCTCAACCCTATCACAGTGAGGCAAGAATGTGACCGTGCATACGTCCCTCCCTCCCCCAGAGCAAAGACACACACCCACGTGCGCGCGCGCACACATACACCGCTCCCCTAGACATGACTTCTCATGGTTTCCCATTCTCACCGTTCCTGTCTGTCTATCCAGGATATGCGCTGTCCTCCTTCGCAGCCCGTCCTCACCTTCTCCTAAGGATTCTCCCCAAGGTAAGTCCTCAGTCCCCATGCAGCCCAAGCTTGGGCACCTCTGTCGCCAAAGGCTTTAACGTCTGCTCACAGATTGTTTCCTTCAGAGGCAAACGGGACAGCCGGTGACGTGCACCGACCTGCCGTGGTGGTGTCACACTCGGTGCATTTGGACAACTGCAGGTCCCCTGTGGAAAGGAGCAAGAGTGGGCAGATGGGCCTTCCCATCACCGCAGGAAGTTTCCTCGGTGGCCTTGCTGGTACCTTGGGGGCTGTGTGACAGCGCGGGAGGAAGGTGTTCGTGGCCGTTGGTGGTGGTCACCCCATATGGATTAGGGAACGGAGCAAAACAGCCCTGTGGAGAGAGGGTGGTGGTGAGCCGCTTGCTGGGAGGTGGGAGGAAGGGCCTGGGGTGTCTGGGTGGAGCAGGGGCGGGCACGGAGGTATTGGGCTTGCAGGGACCTGGCCGGGAGAGCTGCTGGCCACTCAGGCAGAGGCTCTGCAGAAGCTTGGGACGGTGGTGGCACCGGTGCTGGTACGTGTGTGCGGGTAGGTCAGATCTGGGGTACGGGGGGAGCTGGAGTAGCAGGGGGTCTGAGGAGCGCTGGCGGAAGGGAGACTTCCAGGCAGGGCGTGTGAGAGTCGGGCCTGGGGTACAAGGGTGTGGTGCGGGGTAGAGTGGGCCGAGCCTGCCGGCTAGGAGGAAGGGCGGGTGGCAAGCCGGGTATGTGAGTGGGCTGTGGTGCGAGGAGGATGGTGGGAGAGGACGCCATCGGGGCAGGGTGGTGGGTGAGCTTGCCAGACTGGTGCGCTGTGCTGCAAGGCGGTCAGGCGAACCACTGGGCTGGGACTGGGGGCGGTGGGTAAGAAGCAGGCAAGAGAGAAACAGAAACGCGGGATGCGACAGGGGCGAGGTGTGGTCCGAATGGGGTGGGGGCATTCTACTGCCCCAGAGACATAAATCGCCTGTCATCAAGAGAAAACATCCAGTCTCATGTGAGTGTGATTGCGTGGGGCTGGGGGTGGGGGTAGGGGTGGGGGTGGGGGTGAGGGTGGTGGTTCAGATTTCAAGAGGCCAAAGGAGAGCTTCCATATGATCCAGCAGTCCCATTCCTGGGTACGTGCCCGGAAAAGACGAAACTCTAATGCCAAACGATACGAGTACCTCCATGTTCGCAGCAGCATTATGTGCAATAGCCAAGGTGGAAAGCACACAACCGCCCATCAGCAGACGGCTGGCACAAGATGTGGTATCTGTGTAGCATGGATTATTTCTCAGCCATGAGGAAAAAGAATGAAATATTGCCATTAGCCACCACAAGGATGGTCCCAGAGACTACTAGACTTAGCGAAAGACGTCCGACAGAAAAGGACAAGATATGTGGAAACGAAAACCTATTACACATGAATCTATGGGCGAAACAGACTCACAGACACAGAAAACCAAATGATGGTTCCCCAAGGGGAAAGGGAGACGTGGAGTCATAAATCAGAAGCTGAAAGGAATGGATACACACTACTATGTGTGAGGGAGAAAGCAGCAAGGATATACAGAATAACTCGGGGAATAATAGTCACTATCTTCTAGCAAACTGCACTAGAAATCAAGCCGAAAAAATATTAGCCATGGAAAATAGTCTCCCTTTGCTGTGCATCTGAAATGCACACGATATTGTTCATCAGCTGTGCTCCCCAAGCACAAGTACATAGAAGTAAATCACTAATCACTTAGAGAGAGAGAGAGATCAGTGACGAAATACAGAAAGAGGAGAAAGACGAGCTATCATGTGATCCAGCAGTCCCAATCCTCGGGACACACCCGGGCAAGAGAGAAACTATACCTTGAAAAGAGACATGAACCCCCATGTTCACAGCAGCACTATGTGCTATAGCCAAGACATGGAAAACGTACTGTGGAATATTACTCAGCCATCAAAAAAGAATGAAATAGTGCCATGTGCAGCAAAAAGGATGGACCTAGAGAAGATTACACTTAGTGAAGTAAGTCCAACAGCGAGGGAGAGAGATATGTGGAATCTAAACAATCATACCAATGAATCTATGTGCAAAACAGACACAGAGTCACAGACGTAGAACACAAACTGATGCTTACCCAAGGCGAAAGGGAGGAGTGGAAGAATAAGTTGGGAGCTGCGATGAACAGACACACCGTACAATATAGAAAAGAGATCAAGTAACGAGGATATAGAGAATAGCACAGGGAATAAGAGTCAGTATCTTCTGGTACCCCATTATGGAAATAAACCTGAAAATACATCATCTATGGAAAATAGTATCTCCCTGCTGTGCACCTGAAACTAACACACTATTGTCAATCAACTATACTTCCACTACTGCAGCTACTACTCTACAGAAAGGAAGGAAGGAAGGAAGGAAGGAAGGACGGATGGACGGAAGGAAGGAATGTAGGGAGCGAGGAAGGGGTGGAGGGAGGGAGGAAGGAAGAAGCAAAGAAGGAAAGACAAATGAAAGAAAGAAAAACCAAGCAAGCAGCAAAGGAAGAAGCAAGCAAGCAAGGAAAGAAGGAAGGAAGGATAGAAGCAAGAAATAAAGGAAGGAAGGAAGGAAGAAGGAAGGAAGGAAAGGAAAGGAAAGAAAGAAAAAGCAAGCAAGGAAGAAACGAAGAAAGAAAAAAGAAAGAAGGACAGGTGAGCTGTCATATGATCTAGCAATCCCAATCCTCAGTACACATCTGGAAAAGACAAAAGCTCTAATTTGAAAAGATGCATGCACCCTCATGTTCATAGCAGCACTGTGTGCCATAGCCAAGACGTGGAAAACACCCAAGTGCTCATCAACAGACGGCAGTTGCAAGAAGGTGTGCTGTACGTGCACGCCAGTGTTCACTGCAGCACTATGTACAAGAGCCGGGACGTGGAAGCAACCTAAATGTCCATCAACAGGTGAATGGGTAAAGAAGATGTGGTACATATACGCGATTGAATATTACTCAGCTGTAAAAAGGAACGCAGTTGGGACATTTGTCGAGACATGGATGGACCTAGAGACTGTCATACAGAGTGAAGTGAGTCAGAAAGAGAAAAACAAATATCGTGTGTTAACACATGTAAGCGGAATAAAGAAAAACGGTACCAATCAACCGGTTTGCAAGGCAGAAATAGAGACACAGATGTAGAGAACAGACATATAGACACCAAGTGGGGAAAGGGGGGCGGGGGGTTGTGGTGGGATGAACTGGCAGGTTGGGATTGCCATATATACATTACTAATAAGAAAAGAAGTATCAAATTGTACACTTTCAATATATGCAGTTTATCGTATGTCCATTGTATCTCAGTAAAAGCTCTTAAGGAAGAAAGAAAAAGAAGATGTGCTGCATGTGTAGTATGCAACATTACTCAGCCATAGAAAGCAATGAAACCTTGCCATTTGGCGCAACCTGGATGATCCTAGAGAATATCACACTTAGTAAAGTAAGTCTGACTGAGAAGGATAAAGGTACGTGGAATCTAAAAACGGCAACGAAGTGAACCTTTGTGCAAAACAAAGAGAGACTCACAGACGTAGAAAACACACGTGTGGTTACCCAAGGGGAAAGTGTAGGGGAGGGACATATTTGGAGGTGGGGTTGGGTTAAAGGAGAGGCAACAGTATCCCTAAAGCAGAGAAGCAGCAAGGATTTTACTGCCTAGCACCGGGAACTAGCTTCATATCTCCTAAGAAACCGTACTGGAAAATAACCTGAAAAAGCACATTTCACTGAATCGCTTCGCTGTACACCTGACACGAACACAGTATTGTAAATCAACTCTACTTCTACTTAGCTAGGACACAAACAAACAAACACAAACAATCCAAACAGATAAAGGAGGCCACCGGGAGAAATGCAAGAGTAGGATCTTTGACAACGTAGGAATTGGAAAGGATCAGGGAAGGAGTGGGGAGATAGGGGGTGGGATGGGGGTGTTGGGTGGAGTAGCGGTGGTGGTGAGGGCGCGGCCTGAGGTGGTGGTGCTGTCCGGAGCAGCCATGATGCTGTCGGTAGGAGGAGAGGTTCAGGGGAGGGGGGGTGGTCGTGGGGGTGGTGATGGTGGTGGTGGTACTAGTGGTGGAGGAGTGAGCGGTGTTGGAAACATATTTCTGCTGAGGGACAAAACATGAATACAGAGTGCGGTTTGCCATGGCATCGTGGACTTCTCTTGAACTCCTCGTGCAAGACAGTGCTTCGGGGACTCTCTAGGACAATGGGCTGTATCACTGCCCGAGGTGGCACCTTCCTTGCTGCTGGTTGTGCAAACACGGTATCGTTTTCGGAGTGTGGGCAGAGGGAGCCAGAGAGCTTGGAGAGGTGGTGAAAGGTGAAGAGATGGGGCGCGCCGGTGCTAGTGTGGGGTATTGCTTACGGGGCAAGGAGTGACGCAAGTGTGGGGTCAGGGTGAGGAAGAGCACAAGCCCAAGCAAGA
>NW_026648613.1:0-24600 GCF_030028045.1 Hippopotamus amphibius kiboko | reverse complement strand
CATAGAGCATGGAATACTGCTCAGCCATGAAACAGAATAAAATCCTGCCATTTCCAGCATCTTCGATAGATCCGGAGTACCCTGTACTCAGCATGCAACGTCCAACAGAGAAAGAGAAAATTCCAACGATAGCACGTATAGGTGGCATCTCAAAGTTGATACCAAGAAAGTAGAAAGCACAAACAGAGTCACAGATTTAGAACGCAAGTACAGGGTTTCGAGAGGGCAAAGGCATGCGGAGGTGGGTTGAATGAGGAGGGTGGGATTAACACATGCATTCTAATATGTATAAAGCAGACGATCCACAACCACCTACTACAAAGCACAGGGAGAGGTCGGCACCACCCTGGAGTAAGCTACGTGGGAAGAGAATGCGAAAGAGAATGGATGTGTATATATATACATACACAGAGAACTGAATCAAGGTGCTGCACAGCGAAAGTCAATACAGCATTGTAAATTCACTAGACACGGACAGAAATTAGAAACTCTATAAAAACCAAAATGATCGAGGTCCAGTACGTTCCTCTCAGGCCTCAGAGAGGTGTGCGGGTGTCACTTCCCTGGAGCGTGAGCAGGCTTGGGCACCAAAGTTGGAGTGTGGTCACAGTGAGGCAGGTCGGGGCGGTGGGGGGGGCGCACCAGAGAATTAACCCCTTTGGACCTGTGGTGCCTGATCCCCTCTGGTCGGCAGCAGTCTCTCTAGATGTAGGTGTGCCCTCCTGCAGCTAAGCCAAGCCCACTGCAGCCAGAGGATGGTGGTCCGACATGCACAACAGCGTTCAAACATCACCTGGTGTCCAGGTCTCCTGCTGGTGGGGTTCCCGCCATTCACCTCCTTCCTTAGAGTCACCCCACTTGCCTCCGACAACACCCTCATCAGGAGGGGTTTGCAGGGGGTGAGATGAATCGAGAGTGGGAAGGATAAGTGGGAGAAGGAGTGAGACACAAGCCCTTAGGTGTCTGTCCGGACACGTTCCACTCTAATTCATATTCGAAGAACACGCATGTGCGCAAGGTCTGCGTTCCTGGGGAATCCGACCAGCTGTGGGAAAATGCTGCCGCCTTGTGGCCGCGTCCTGTAACTACAACGTTCCAAAGGGAGCTCAGCAGCCCTTCCTGTTCAAAAGGCCAGCGGGGTTGTAATTGACACCCCCGCTGCAAAAATGTCCTGGGGATAGGCACTGGAAAAGAGCCCGAAACAGGATCGACTTGCAACAGGCGGTTTCAAGAGGTAAATTGAATTCACCATGCGTGTTTTGTTTTCCTTTGTGTTGTTTTCTAAGAAAGGCCCAGGAAATATGCTCCACGACCATGCGAATGGGAGAAATGGAAATTGAAACGCCTTTGCGGTTTCACCTGGCAGCTGTTAGGATTGCCAGTGTCAATACGTCTGGAAGCAATACCTTTGGGAGAGGGCCTGGAGAAAAGGGAAGCCTCCTAAGCCACTGGTGGTATTGCACCCTGGTAACAGGCACCACTGAAAACAATCAAGAGATTCCTGCCAAAGAAAAACAAAACCAGAGAGCCGGCCACATGATGTGGCAATCCACCTCCTGGCTGTCTTTGCGCAGTAAAGTATCAATTGGGGAGACCCGGGCTGGCCAGCGACCCCTGCACACCTATTGACAAGAGCCAAGACTTGAAAGTAAAAACACAGTGTCATGGTGTGTGATCCTTTTAATGTCATGTTGGAGTCTGTTGGCTAGTATCTTGTTGAGGATTTTTGCATCTAAGTTCATCGGTGATATTGCTCTCCAGTTTTCTTTTCTTGTAGTATCTTTGTCTGGTTTGGGGATCAGGTGGATGGCTTCGTACAATGAGTTTGGGAGTGTTCTTTCCTCTGCAGTGTTTTGGAAGCGTTTGCAGAGCCATGTGTACTTTAGAGAGACACGGGCTCCCCAGCTGGCACTAGCCACCTATTGACAACAGCCAAGTCTTGATAGTAAAAACACAATGTCCATCCCCAGATGAATGGAAAGTGAAGAGATGGTACACATAGAGCATGGAATACTGCTCAGCCATGAAACAGAATAAAATCCTGCCATTTCCAGCATCTTCGATAGATCCGGAGTACCCTGTACTCAGCATGCAACGTCCAACAGAGAAAGAGAAAATTCCAACGATAGCACGTATAGGTGGCATCTCAAAGTCGATACCAAGAAAGTAGAAAGCACAAACAGAGTCACAGATTTAGAACGCAAGTACAGGGTTTCGAGAGGGCAAAGGCATGCGGAGGTGGGTTGAATGAGGAGGGTGGGATTAACACATGCATTCTAATATGTATAAAGCAGACGATCCACAACCACCTACTACAAAGCACAGGGAGAGGTCGGCACCACCCTGGAGTAAGCTACGTGGGAAGAGAATGCGAAAGAGAATGGATGTGTATATATATACATACACAGAGAACTGAATCAAGGTGCTGCACAGCGAAAGTCAATACAGCATTGTAAATTCACTAGACACGGACAGAAATTAGAAACTCTATAAAAACCAAAATGATCGAGGTCCAGTACGTTCCTCTCAGGCCTCAGAGAGGTGTGCGGGTGTCACTTCCCTGGAGCGTGAGCAGGCTTGGGCACCAAAGTTGGAGTGTGGTCACAGTGAGGCAGGTCGGGGCGGTTGGGGGGGCGCACCAGAGAATTAACCCCTTTGGACCTGTGGTGCCTGATCCCCTCTGGTCGGCAGCAGTCTCTCTAGATGTAGGTGTGCCCTCCTGCAGCTAAGCCAAGCCCACTGCAGCCAGAGGATGGTGGTCCGACATGCACAACAGCGTTCAAACATCACCTGGTGTCCAGGTCTCCTGCTGGTGGGGTTCCCGCCATTCACCTCCTTCCTTAGAGTCACCCCACTTGCCTCCGACAACACCCTCATCAGGAGGGGTTTGCAGGGGGTGAGATGAATCGAGAGTGGGAAGGATAAGTGGGAGAAGGAGTGAGACACAAGCCCTTAGGTGTCTGTCCGGACACGTTCCACTCTAATTCATATTCGAAGAACACGCATGTGCGCAAGGTCTGCGTTCCTGGGGAATCCGACCAGCTGTGGGAAAATGCTGCCGCCTTGTGGCCGCGTCCTGTAACTACAACGTTCCAAAGGGAGCTCAGCAGCCCTTCCTGTTCAAAAGGCCAGCGGGGTTGTAATTGACACCCCCGCTGCAAAAATGTCCTGGGGATAGGCACTGGAAAAGAGCCCGAAACAGGATCGACTTGCAACAGGCGGTTTCAAGAGGTAAATTGAATTCACCATGCGTGTTTTGTTTTCCTTTGTGTTGTTTTCTAAGAAAGGCCCAGGAAATATGCTCCACGACCATGCGAATGGGAGAAATGGAAATTGAAACGCCTTTGCGGTTTCACCTGGCAGCTGTTAGCATTGCCAGTGTCAATACGTCTGGAAGCAATACCTTTGGGAGAGGGCCTGGAGAAAAGGGAAGCCTCCTAAGCCACTGGTGGTATTGCACCCTGGTAACAGGCACCACTGAAAACAATCAAGAGATTCCTGCCAAAGAAAAACAAAACCAGAGAGCCGGCCACATGATGTGGCAATCCACCTCCTGGCTGTCTTTGCGCAGTAAAGTATCAATTGGGGAGACCCGGGCTGGCCAGCGACCCCTGCACACCTATTGACAAGAGCCAAGACTTGAAAGTAAAAACACAGTGTCATGGTGTGTGATCCTTTTAACGTCATGTTGGAGTCTGTTGGCTAGTATCTTGTTGAGGATTTTTGCATCTAAGTTCATCGGTGATATTGCTCTCCAGTTTTCTTTTCTTGTAGTATCTTTGTCTGGTTTGGGGATCAGGTGGATGGCTTCGTACAATGAGTTTGGGAGTGTTCTTTCCTCTGCAGTGTTTTGGAAGCGTTTGCAGAGCCATGTGTACTTTAGAGAGACACGGGCTCCCCAGCTGGCACTAGCCACCTATTGACAACAGCCAAGTCTTGATAGTAAAAACACAATGTCCATCCCCAGATGAATGGAAAGTGAAGAGATGGTACACATAGAGCATGGAATACTGCTCAGCCATGAAACAGAATAAAATCCTGCCATTTCCAGCATCTTCGATAGATCCGGAGTACCCTGTACTCAGCATGCAACGTCCAACAGAGAAAGAGAAAATTCCAACGATAGCACGTATAGGTGGCATCTCAAAGTCGATACCAAGAAAGTAGAAAGCACAAACAGAGTCACAGATTTAGAACGCAAGTACAGGGTTTCGAGAGGGCAAAGGCATGCGGAGGTGGGTTGAATGAGGAGGGTGGGATTAACACATGCATTCTAATATGTATAAAGCAGACGATCCACAACCACCTACTACAAAGCACAGGGAGAGGTCGGCACCACCCTGGAGTAAGCTACGTGGGAAGAGAATGTGAAAGAGAATGGATGTGTATATATATACATACACAGAGAACTGAATCAAGGTGCTGCACAGCGAAAGTCAATACAGCATTGTAAATTCACTAGACACGGACAGAAATTAGAAACTCTATAAAAACCAAAATGATCGAGGTCCAGTACGTTCCTCTCAGGCCTCAGAGAGGTGTGCGGGTGTCACTTCCCTGGAGCGTGAGCAGGCTTGGGCACCAAAGTTGGAGTGTGGTCACAGTGAGGCAGGTCGGGGCGGTGGGGGGGGCGCACCAGAGAATTAACCCCTTTGGACCTGTGGTGCCTGATCCCCTCTGGTCGGCAGCAGTCTCTCTAGATGTAGGTGTGCCCTCCTGCAGCTAAGCCAAGCCCACTGCAGCCAGAGGATGGTGGTCCGACATGCACAACAGCGTTCAAACATCACCTGGTGTCCAGGTCTCCTGCTGGTGGGGTTCCCGCCATTCACCTCCTTCCTTAGAGTCACCCCACTTGCCTCCGACAACACCCTCATCAGGAGGGGTTTGCAGGGGGTGAGATGAATCGAGAGTGGGAAGGATAAGTGGGAGAAGGAGTGAGACACAAGCCCTTAGGTGTCTGTCCGGACACGTTCCACTCTAATTCATATTCGAAGAACACGCATGTGCGCAAGGTCTGCGTTCCTGGGGAATCCGACCAGCTGTGGGAAAATGCTGCCGCCTTGTGGCCGCGTCCTGTAACTACAACGTTCCAAAGGGAGCTCAGCAGCCCTTCCTGTTCAAAAGGCCAGCGGGGTTGTAATTGACACCCCCGCTGCAAAAATGTCCTGGGGATAGGCACTGGAAAAGAGCCCGAAACAGGATCGACTTGCAACAGGCGGTTTCAAGAGGTAAATTGAATTCACCATGCGTGTTTTGTTTTCCTTTGTGTTGTTTTCTAAGAAAGGCCCAGGAAATATGCTCCACGACCATGCGAATGGGAGAAATGGAAATTGAAACGCCTTTGCGGTTTCACCTGGCAGCTGTTAGGATTGCCAGTGTCAATACGTCTGGAAGCAATACCTTTGGGAGAGGGCCTGGAGAAAAGGGAAGCCTCCTAAGCCACTGGTGGTATTGCACCCTGGTAACAGGCACCACTGAAAACAATCAAGAGATTCCTGCCAAAGAAAAACAAAACCAGAGAGCCGGCCACATGATGTGGCAATCCACCTCCTGGCTGTCTTTGCGCAGTAAAGTATCAATTGGGGAGACCCGGGCTGGCCAGCGACCCCTGCACACCTATTGACAAGAGCCAAGACTTGAAAGTAAAAACACAGTGTCATGGTGTGTGATCCTTTTAATGTCATGTTGGAGTCTGTTGGCTAGTATCTTGTTGAGGATTTTTGCATCTAAGTTCATCGGTGATATTGCTCTCCAGTTTTCTTTTCTTGTAGTATCTTTGTCTGGTTTGGGGATCAGGTGGATGGCTTCGTACAATGAGTTTGGGAGTGTTCTTTCCTCTGCAGTGTTTTGGAAGCGTTTGCAGAGCCATGTGTACTTTAGAGAGACACGGGCTCCCCAGCTGGCACTAGCCACCTATTGACAACAGCCAAGTCTTGATAGTAAAAACACAATGTCCATCCCCAGATGAATGGAAAGTGAAGAGATGGTACACATAGAGCATGGAATACTGCTCAGCCATGAAACAGAATAAAATCCTGCCATTTCCAGCATCTTCGATAGATCCGGAGTACCCTGTACTCAGCATGCAACGTCCAACAGAGAAAGAGAAAATTCCAACGATAGCACGTATAGGTGGCATCTCAAAGTCGATACCAAGAAAGTAGAAAGCACAAACAGAGTCACAGATTTAGAACGCAAGTACAGGGTTTCGAGAGGGCAAAGGCATGCGGAGGTGGGTTGAATGAGGAGGGTGGGATTAACACATGCATTCTAATATGTATAAAGCAGACGATCCACAACCACCTACTACAAAGCACAGGGAGAGGTCGGCACCACCCTGGAGTAAGCTACGTGGGAAGAGAATGCGAAAGAGAATGGATGTGTATATATATACATACACAGAGAACTGAATCAAGGTGCTGCACAGCGAAAGTCAATACAGCATTGTAAATTCACTAGACACGGACAGAAATTAGAAACTCTATAAAAACCAAAATGATCGAGGTCCAGTACGTTCCTCTCAGGCCTCAGAGAGGTGTGCGGGTGTCACTTCCCTGGAGCGTGAGCAGGCTTGGGCACCAAAGTTGGAGTGTGGTCACAGTGAGGCAGGTCGGGGCGGTTGGGGGGGCGCACCAGAGAATTAACCCCTTTGGACCTGTGGTGCCTGATCCCCTCTGGTCGGCAGCAGTCTCTCTAGATGTAGGTGTGCCCTCCTGCAGCTAAGCCAAGCCCACTGCAGCCAGAGGATGGTGGTCCGACATGCACAACAGCGTTCAAACATCACCTGGTGTCCAGGTCTCCTGCTGGTGGGGTTCCCGCCATTCACCTCCTTCCTTAGAGTCACCCCACTTGCCTCCGACAACACCCTCATCAGGAGGGGTTTGCAGGGGGTGAGATGAATCGAGAGTGGGAAGGATAAGTGGGAGAAGGAGTGAGACACAAGCCCTTAGGTGTCTGTCCGGACACGTTCCACTCTAATTCATATTCGAAGAACACGCATGTGCGCAAGGTCTGCGTTCCTGGGGAATCCGACCAGCTGTGGGAAAATGCTGCCGCCTTGTGGCCGCGTCCTGTAACTACAACGTTCCAAAGGGAGCTCAGCAGCCCTTCCTGTTCAAAAGGCCAGCGGGGTTGTAATTGACACCCCCGCTGCAAAAATGTCCTGGGGATAGGCACTGGAAAAGAGCCCGAAACAGGATCGACTTGCAACAGGCGGTTTCAAGAGGTAAATTGAATTCACCATGCGTGTTTTGTTTTCCTTTGTGTTGTTTTCTAAGAAAGGCCCAGGAAATATGCTCCACGACCATGCGAATGGGAGAAATGGAAATTGAAACGCCTTTGCGGTTTCACCTGGCAGCTGTTAGGATTGCCAGTGTCAATACGTCTGGAAGCAATACCTTTGGGAGAGGGCCTGGAGAAAAGGGAAGCCTCCTAAGCCACTGGTGGTATTGCACCCTGGTAACAGGCACCACTGAAAACAATCAAGAGATTCCTGCCAAAGAAAAACAAAACCAGAGAGCCGGCCACATGATGTGGCAATCCACCTCCTGGCTGTCTTTGTGCAGTAAAGTATCAATTGGGGAGACCCGGGCTGGCCAGCGACCCCTGCACACCTATTGACAAGAGCCAAGACTTGAAAGTAAAAACACAGTGTCATGGTGTGTGATCCTTTTAACGTCATGTTGGAGTCTGTTGGCTAGTATCTTGTTGAGGATTTTTGCATCTAAGTTCATCGGTGATATTGCTCTCCAGTTTTCTTTTCTTGTAGTATCTTTGTCTGGTTTGGGGATCAGGTGGATGGCTTCGTACAATGAGTTTGGGAGTGTTCTTTCCTCTGCAGTGTTTTGGAAGCGTTTGCAGAGCCATGTGTACTTTAGAGAGACACGGGCTCCCCAGCTGGCACTAGCCACCTATTGACAACAGCCAAGTCTTGATAGTAAAAACACAATGTCCATCCCCAGATGAATGGAAAGTGAAGAGATGGTACACATAGAGCATGGAATACTGCTCAGCCATGAAACAGAATAAAATCCTGCCATTTCCAGCATCTTCGATAGATCCGGAGTACCCTGTACTCAGCATGCAACGTCCAACAGAGAAAGAGAAAATTCCAATGATAGCACGTATAGGTGGCATCTCAAAGTCGATACCAAGAAAGTAGAAAGCACAAACAGAGTCACAGATTTAGAACGCAAGTACAGGGTTTCGAGAGGGCAAAGGCATGCGGAGGTGGGTTGAATGAGGAGGGTGGGATTAACACATGCATTCTAATATGTATAAAGCAGACGATCCACAACCACCTACTACAAAGCACAGGGAGAGGTCGGCACCACCCTGGAGTAAGCTACGTGGGAAGAGAATGCGAAAGAGAATGGATGTGTATATATATACATACACAGAGAACTGAATCAAGGTGCTGCACAGCGAAAGTCAATACAGCATTGTAAATTCACTAGACACGGACAGAAATTAGAAACTCTATAAAAACCAAAATGATCGAGGTCCAGTACGTTCCTCTCAGGCCTCAGAGAGGTGTGCGGGTGTCACTTCCCTGGAGCGTGAGCAGGCTTGGGCACCAAAGTTGGAGTGTGGTCACAGTGAGGCAGGTCGGGGCGGTGGGGGGGGCGCACCAGAGAATTAACCCCTTTGGACCTGTGGTGCCTGATCCCCTCTGGTCGGCAGCAGTCTCTCTAGATGTAGGTGTGCCCTCCTGCAGCTAAGCCAAGCCCACTGCAGCCAGAGGATGGTGGTCCGACATGCACAACAGCGTTCAAACATCACCTGGTGTCCAGGTCTCCTGCTGGTGGGGTTCCCGCCATTCACCTCCTTCCTTAGAGTCACCCCACTTGCCTCCGACAACAGCCTCATCAGGAGGGGTTTGCAGGGGGTGAGATGAATCGAGAGTGGGAAGGATAAGTGGGAGAAGGAGTGAGACACAAGCCCTTAGGTGTCTGTCCGGACACGTTCCACTCTAATTCATATTCGAAGAACACGCATGTGCGCAAGGTCTGTGTTCCTGGGGAATCCGACCAGCTGTGGGAAAATGCTGCCGCCTTGTGGCCGCGTCCTGTAACTACAACGTTCCAAAGGGAGCTCAGCAGCCCTTCCTGTTCAAAAGGCCAGCGGGGTTGTAATTGACACCCCCACTGCAAAAATGTCCTGGGGATAGGCACTGGAAAAGAGCCCGAAACAGGATCGACTTGCAACAGGCGGTTTCAAGAGGTAAATTGAATTCACCATGCGTGTTTTGTTTTCCTTTGTGTTGTTTTCTAAGAAAGGCCCAGGAAATATGCTCCACGACCATGCGAATGGGAGAAATGGAAATTGAAATGCCTTTGCGGTTTCACCTGGCAGCTGTTAGGATTGCCAGTGTCAATACGTCTGGAAGCAATACCTTTGGGAGAGGGCCTGGAGAAAAGGGAAGCCTCCTAAGCCACTGGTGGTATTGCACCCTGGTAACAGGCACCACTGAAAACAATCAAGAGATTCCTGCCAAAGAAAAACAAAACCAGAGAGCCGGCCACATGATGTGGCAATCCACCTCCTGGCTGTCTTTGTGCAGTAAAGTATCAATTGGGGAGACCCGGGCTGGCCAGCGACCCCTGCACACCTATTGACAAGAGCCAAGACCTGAAAGTAAAAACACAGTGTCATGGTGTGTGATCCTTTTAACGTCATGTTGGAGTCTGTTGGCTAGTATCTTGTTGAGGATTTTTGCATCTAAGTTCATCGGTGATATTGCTCTCCAGTTTTCTTTTCTTGTAGTATCTTTGTCTGGTTTGGGGATCAGGTGGATGGCTTCGTACAATGAGTTTGGGAGTGTTCTTTCCTCTGCAGTGTTTTGGAAGCGTTTGCAGAGCCATGTGTACTTTAGAGAGACACGGGCTCCCCAGCTGGCACTAGCCACCTATTGACAACAGCCAAGTCTTGATAGTAAAAACACAATGTCCATCCCCAGATGAATGGAAAGTGAAGAGATGGTACACATAGAGCATGGAATACTGCTCAGCCATGAAACAGAATAAAATCCTGCCATTTCCAGCATCTTCGATAGATCCGGAGTACCCTGTACTCAGCATGCAACGTCCAACAGAGAAAGAGAAAATTCCAACGATAGCACGTATAGGTGGCATCTCAAAGTCGATACCAAGAAAGTAGAAAGCACAAACAGAGTCACAGATTTAGAACGCAAGTACAGGGTTTCGAGAGGGCAAAGGCATGCGGAGGTGGGTTGAATGAGGAGGGTGGGATTAACACATGCATTCTAATATGTATAAAGCAGACGATCCACAACCACCTACTACAAAGCACAGGGAGAGGTCGGCACCACCCTGGAGTAAGCTACATGGGAAGAGAATGCGAAAGAGAATGGATGTGTATATATATACATACACAGAGAACTGAATCAAGGTGCTGCACAGCGAAAGTCAATACAGCATTGTAAATTCACTAGACACGGACAGAAATTAGAAACTCTATAAAAACCAAAATGATCGAGGTCCAGTACGTTCCTCTCAGGCCTCAGAGAGGTGTGCGGGTGTCACTTCCCTGGAGCGTGAGCAGGCTTGGGCACCAAAGTTGGAGTGTGGTCACAGTGAGGCAGGTCGGGGCGGTGGGGGGGCCGCACCAGAGAATTAACCCCTTTGGACCTGTGGTGCCTGATCCCCTCTGGTCGGCAGCAGTCTCTCTAGATGTAGGTGTGCCCTCCTGCAGCTAAGCCAAGCCCACTGCAGCCAGAGGATGGTGGTCCGACATGCACAACAGCGTTCAAACATCACCTGGTGTCCAGGTCTCCTGCTGGTGGGGTTCCCGCCATTCACCTCCTTCCTTAGAGTCACCCCACTTGCCTCCGACAACAGCCTCATCAGGAGGGGTTTGCAGGGGGTGAGATGAATCGAGAGTGGGAAGGATAAGTGGGAGAAGGAGTGAGACACAAGCCCTTAGGTGTCTGTCCGGACACGTTCCACTCTAATTCATATTCGAAGAACACGCATGTGCGCAAGGTCTGCGTTCCTGGGGAATCCGACCAGCTGTGGGAAAATGCTGCCGCCTTGTGGCCGCGTCCTGTAACTACAACGTTCCAAAGGGAGCTCAGCAGCCCTTCCTGTTCAAAAGGCCAGCGGGGTTGTAATTGACACCCCCGCTGCAAAAATGTCCTGGGGATAGGCACTGGAAAAGAGCCCGAAACAGGATCGACTTGCAACAGGCGGTTTCAAGAGGTAAATTGAATTCACCATGCGTGTTTTGTTTTCCTTTGTGTTGTTTTCTAAGAAAGGCCCAGGAAATATGCTCCACGACCATGCGAATGGGAGAAATGGAAATTGAAACGCCTTTGCGGTTTCACCTGGCAGCTGTTAGGATTGCCAGTGTCAATACGTCTGGAAGCAATACCTTTGGGAGAGGGCCTGGAGAAAAGGGAAGCCTCCTAAGCCACTGGTGGTATTGCACCCTGGTAACAGGCACCACTGAAAACAATCAAGAGATTCCTGCCAAAGAAAAACAAAACCAGAGAGCCGGCCACATGATGTGGCAATCCACCTCCTGGCTGTCTTTGCGCAGTAAAGTATCAATTGGGGAGACCCGGGCTGGCCAGCGACCCCTGCACACCTATTGACAAGAGCCAAGACTTGAAAGTAAAAACACAGTGTCATGGTGTGTGATCCTTTTAACGTCATGTTGGAGTCTGTTGGCTAGTATCTTGTTGAGGATTTTTGCATCTAAGTTCATCGGTGATATTGCTCTCCAGTTTTCTTTTCTTGTAGTATCTTTGTCTGGTTTGGGGATCAGGTGGATGGCTTCGTACAATGAGTTTGGGAGTGTTCTTTCCTCTGCAGTGTTTTGGAAGCGTTTGCAGAGCCATGTGTACTTTAGAGAGACACGGGCTCCCCAGCTGGCACTAGCCACCTATTGACAACAGCCAAGTCTTGATAGTAAAAACACAATGTCCATCCCCAGATGAATGGAAAGTGAAGAGATGGTACACATAGAGCATGGAATACTGCTCAGCCATGAAACAGAATAAAATCCTGCCATTTCCAGCATCTTCGATAGATCCGGAGTACCCTGTACTCAGCATGCAACGTCCAACAGAGAAAGAGAAAATTCCAATGATAGCACGTATAGGTGGCATCTCAAAGTCGATACCAAGAAAGTAGAAAGCACAAACAGAGTCACAGATTTAGAACGCAAGTACAGGGTTTCGAGAGGGCAAAGGCATGCGGAGGTGGGTTGAATGAGGAGGGTGGGATTAACACATGCATTCTAATATGTATAAAGCAGACGATCCACAACCACCTACTACAAAGCACAGGGAGAGGTCGGCACCACCCTGGAGTAAGCTACGTGGGAAGAGAATGCGAAAGAGAGTGGATGTGTATATATATACATACACGGAGAACTGAATCAAGGTGCTGCACAGCGAAAGTCAATACAGCATTGTAAATTCACTAGACACGGACAGAAATTAGAAACTCTATAAAAACCAAAATGATCGAGGTCCAGTACGTTCCTCTCAGGCCTCAGAGAGGTGTGCGGGTGTCACTTCCCTGGAGCGTGAGCAGGCTTGGGCACCAAAGTTGGAGTGTGGTCACAGTGAGGCAGGTCGGGGCGGTGGGGGGGGCGCACCAGAGAATTAACCCCTTTGGACCTGTGGTGCCTGATCCCCTCTGTTTGGCAGCAGTCTCTCTAGATGTAGGTGTGCCCTCCTGCAGCTAAGCCAAGCCCACTGCAGCCAGAGGATGGTGGTCCGACATGCACAACAGCGTTCAAACATCACCTGGTGTCCAGGTCTCCTGCTGGTGGGGTTCCCGCCATTCACCTCCTTCCTTAGAGTCACCCCACTTGCCTCCGACAACAGCCTCATCAGGAGGGGTTTGCAGGGGGTGAGATGAATCGAGAGTGGGAAGGATAAGTGGGAGAAGGAGTGAGACACAAGCCCTTAGGTGTCTGTCCGGACACGTTCCACTCTAATTCATATTCGAAGAACACGCATGTGCGCAAGGTCTGCGTTCCTGGGGAATCCGACCAGCTGTGGGAAAATGCTGCCGCCTTGTGGCCGCGTCCTGTAACTACAACGTTCCAAAGGGAGCTCAGCAGCCCTTCCTGTTCAAAAGGCCAGCGGGGTTGTAATTGACACCCCCGCTGCAAAAATGTCCTGGGGATAGGCACTGGAAAAGAGCCCGAAACAGGATCGACTTGCAACAGGCGGTTTCAAGAGGTAAATTGAATTCACCATGCGTGTTTTGTTTTCCTTTGTGTTGTTTTCTAAGAAAGGCCCAGGAAATATGCTCCACGACCATGCGAATGGGAGAAATGGAAATTGAAACGCCTTTGCGGTTTCACCTGGCAGCTGTTAGGATTGCCAGTGTCAATACGTCTGGAAGCAATACCTTTGGGAGAGGGCCTGGAGAAAAGGGAAGCCTCCTAAGCCACTGGTGGTATTGCACCCTGGTAACAGGCACCACTGAAAACAATCAAGAGATTCCTGCCAAAGAAAAACAAAACCAGAGAGCCGGCCACATGATGTGGCAATCCACCTCCTGGCTGTCTTTGCGCAGTAAAGTATCAATTGGGGAGACCCGGGCTGGCCAGCGACCCCTGCACACCTATTGACAAGAGCCAAGACTTGAAAGTAAAAACACAGTGTCATGGTGTGTGATCCTTTTAACGTCATGTTGGAGTCTGTTGGCTAGTATCTTGTTGAGGATTTTTGCATCTAAGTTCATCGGTGATATTGCTCTCCAGTTTTCTTTTCTTGTAGTATCTTTGTCTGGTTTGGGGATCAGGTGGATGGCTTCGTACAATGAGTTTGGGAGTGTTCTTTCCTCTGCAGTGTTTTGGAAGCGTTTGCAGAGCCATGTGTACTTTAGAGAGACACGGGCTCCCCAGCTGGCACTAGCCACCTATTGACAACAGCCAAGTCTTGATAGTAAAAACACAATGTCCATCCCCAGATGAATGGAAAGTGAAGAGATGGTACACATAGAGCATGGAATACTGCTCAGCCATGAAACAGAATAAAATCCTGCCATTTCCAGCATCTTCGATAGATCCGGAGTACCCTGTACTCAGCATGCAACGTCCAACAGAGAAAGAGAAAATTCCAATGATAGCACGTATAGGTGGCATCTCAAAGTCGATACCAAGAAAGTAGAAAGCACAAACAGAGTCACAGATTTAGAACGCAAGTACAGGGTTTCGAGAGGGCAAAGGCATGCGGAGGTGGGTTGAATGAGGAGGGTGGGATTAACACATGCATTCTAATATGTATAAAGCAGACGATCCACAACCACCTACTACAAAGCACAGGGAGAGGTCGGCACCACCCTGGAGTAAGCTACGTGGGAAGAGAATGCGAAAGAGAATGGATGTGTATATATATACATACACAGAGAACTGAATCAAGGTGCTGCACAGCGAAAGTCAATACAGCATTGTAAATTCACTAGACACGGACAGAAATTAGAAACTCTATAAAAACCAAAATGATCGAGGTCCAGTACGTTCCTCTCAGGCCTCAGAGAGGTGTGCGGGTGTCACTTCCCTGGAGCGTGAGCAGGCTTGGGCACCAAAGTTGGAGTGTGGTCACAGTGAGGCAGGTCGGGGCGGTGGGGGGGGCGCACCAGAGAATTAACCCCTTTGGACCTGTGGTGCCTGATCCCCTCTGGTCGGCAGCAGTCTCTCTAGATGTAGGTGTGCCCTCCTGCAGCTAAGCCAAGCCCACTGCAGCCAGAGGATGGTGGTCCGACATGCACAACAGCGTTCAAACATCACCTGGTGTCCAGGTCTCCTGCTGGTGGGGTTCCCGCCATTCACCTCCTTCCTTAGAGTCACCCCACTTGCCTCCGACAACACCCTCATCAGGAGGGGTTTGCAGGGGGTGAGATGAATCGAGAGTGGGAAGGATAAGTGGGAGAAGGAGTGAGACACAAGCCCTTAGGTGTCTGTCCGGACACGTTCCACTCTAATTCATATTCGAAGAACACGCATGTGCGCAAGGTCTGCGTTCCTGGGGAATCCGACCAGCTGTGGGAAAATGCTGCCGCCTTGTGGCCGCGTCCTGTAACTACAACGTTCCAAAGGGAGCTCAGCAGCCCTTCCTGTTCAAAAGGCCAGCGGGGTTGTAATTGACACCCCCGCTGCAAAAATGTCCTGGGGATAGGCACTGGAAAAGAGCCCGAAACAGGATCGACTTGCAACAGGCGATTTCAAGAGGTAAATTGAATTCACCATGCGTGTTTTGTTTTCCTCTGTGTTGTTTTCTAAGAAAGGCCCAGGAAATATGCTCCACGACCATGCGAATGGGAGAAATGGAAATTGAAACGCCTTTGCGGTTTCACCTGGCAGCTGTTAGGATTGCCAGTGTCAATACGTCTGGAAGCAATACCTTTGGGAGAGGGCCTGGAGAAAAGGGAAGCCTCCTAAGCCACTGGTGGTATTGCACCCTGGTAACAGGCACCACTGAAAACAATCAAGAGATTCCTGCCAAAGAAAAACAAAACCAGAGAGCCGGCCACATGATGTGGCAATCCACCTCCTGGCTGTCTTTGCGCAGTAAAGTATCAATTGGGGAGACCCGGGCTGGCCAGCGACCCCTGCACACCTATTGACAAGAGCCAAGACTTGAAAGTAAAAACACAGTGTCATGGTG
This sequence comes from Hippopotamus amphibius kiboko, assembly GCF_030028045.1. Lineage (NCBI taxonomy): Eukaryota > Metazoa > Chordata > Mammalia > Artiodactyla > Hippopotamidae > Hippopotamus > Hippopotamus amphibius. Next base: position 8,951 of record NW_026648613.1, on the reverse strand, counting down.
TGTGATCCTTTTAACGTCATGTTGGAGTCTGTTGGCTAGTATCTTGTTGAGGATTTTTGCATCTAAGTTCATCGGTGATATTGCTCTCCAGTTTTCTTTTCTTGTAGTATCTTTGTCTGGTTTGGGGATCAGGTGGATGGCTTCGTACAATGAGTTTGGGAGTGTTCTTTCCTCTGCAGTGTTTTGGAAGCGTTTGCAGAGCCATGTGTACTTTAGAGAGACACGGGCTCCCCAGCTGGCACTAGCCACCTATTGACAACAGCCAAGTCTTGATAGTAAAAACACAATGTCCATCCCCAGATGAATGGAAAGTGAAGAGATGGTACACATAGAGCATGGAATACTGCTCAGCCATGAAACAGAATAAAATCCTGCCATTTCCAGCATCTTCGATAGATCCGGAGTACCCTGTACTCAGCATGCAACGTCCAACAGAGAAAGAGAAAATTCCAACGATAGCACGTATAGGTGGCATCTCAAAGTCGATACCAAGAAAGTAGAAAGCACAAACAGAGTCACAGATTTAGAACGCAAGTACAGGGTTTCGAGAGGGCAAAGGCATGCGGAGGTGGGTTGAATGAGGAGGGTGGGATTAACACATGCATTCTAATATGTATAAAGCAGACGATCCACAACCACCTACTACAAAGCACAGGGAGAGGTCGGCACCACCCTGGAGTAAGCTACGTGGGAAGAGAATGCGAAAGAGAATGGATGTGTATATATATACATACACGGAGAACTGAATCAAGGTGCTGCACAGCGAAAGTCAATACAGCATTGTAAATTCACTAGACACGGACAGAAATTAGAAACTCTATAAAAACCAAAATGATCGAGGTCCAGTACGTTCCTCTCAGGCCTCAGAGAGGTGTGCGGGTGTCACTTCCCTGGAGCGTGAGCAGGCTTGGGCACCAAAGTTGGAGTGTGGTCACAGTGAGGCAGGTCGGGGCGGTGGGGGGGGCGCACCAGAGAATTAACCCCTTTGGACCTGTGGTGCCTGATCCCCTCTGTTTGGCAGCAGTCTCTCTAGATGTAGGTGTGCCCTCCTGCAGCTAAGCCAAGCCCACTGCAGCCAGAGGATGGTGGTCCGACATGCACAACAGCGTTCAAACATCACCTGGTGTCCAGAACTCCTGCTGGTGGGGTTCCCGCCATTCACCTCCTTCCTTAGAGTCACCCCACTTGCCTCCGACAACACCCTCATCAGGAGGGGTTTGCAGGGGGTGAGATGAATCGAGAGTGGGAAGGATAAGTGGGAGAAGGAGTGAGACACAAGCCCTTAGGTGTCTGTCCGGACACGTTCCACTCTAATTCATATTCGAAGAACACGCATGTGCGCAAGGTCTGCGTTCCTGGGGAATCCGACCAGCTGTGGGAAAATGCTGCCGCCTTGTGGCCGCGTCCTGTAACTACAACGTTCCAAAGGGAGCTCAGCAGCCCTTCCTGTTCAAAAGGCCAGCGGGGTTGTAATTGACACCCCCGCTGCAAAAATGTCCTGGGGATAGGCACTGGAAAAGAGCCCGAAACAGGATCGACTTGCAACAGGCGGTTTCAAGAGGTAAATTGAATTCACCATGCGTGTTTTGTTTTCCTTTGTGTTGTTTTCTAAGAAAGGCCCAGGAAATATGCTCCACGACCATGCGAATGGGAGAAATGGAAATTGAAACGCCTTTGCGGTTTCACCTGGCAGCTGTTAGGATTGCCAGTGTCAATACGTCTGGAAGCAATACCTTTGGGAGAGGGCCTGGAGAAAAGGGAAGCCTCCTAAGCCACTGGTGGTATTGCACCCTGGTAACAGGCACCACTGAAAACAATCAAGAGATTCCTGCCAAAGAAAAACAAAACCAGAGAGCCGGCCACATGATGTGGCAATCCACCTCCTGGCTGTCTTTGCGCAGTAAAGTATCAATTGGGGAGACCCGGGCTGGCCAGCGACCCCTGCACACCTATTGACAAGAGCCAAGACTTGAAAGTAAAAACACAGTGTCATGGTGTGTGATCCTTTTAACGTCATGTTGGAGTCTGTTGGCTAGTATCTTGTTGAGGATTTTTGCATCTAAGTTCATTGGTGATATTGCTCTCCAGTTTTCTTTTCTTGTAGTATCTTTGTCTGGTTTGGGGATCAGGTGGATGGCTTCGTACAATGAGTTTGGGAGTGTTCTTTCCTCTGCAGTGTTTTGGAAGCGTTTGCAGAGCCATGTGTACTTTAGAGAGACACGGGCTCCCCAGCTGGCACTAGCCACCTATTGACAACAGCCAAGTCTTGATAGTAAAAACACAATGTCCATCCCCAGATGAATGGAAAGTGAAGAGATGGTACACATAGAGCATGGAATACTGCTCAGCCATGAAACAGAATAAAATCCTGCCATTTCCAGCATCTTCGATAGATCCGGAGTACCCTGTACTCAGCATGCAACGTCCAACAGAGAAAGAGAAAATTCCAACGATAGCACATATAGGTGGCATCTCAAAGTCGATACCAAGAAAGTAGAAAGCACAAACAGAGTCACAGATTTAGAACGCAAGTACAGGGTTTCGAGAGGGCAAAGGCATGCGGAGGTGGGTTGAATGAGGAGGGTGGGATTAACACATGCATTCTAATATGTATAAAGCAGACGATCCACAACCACCTACTACAAAGCACAGGGAGAGGTCGGCACCACCCTGGAGTAAGCTACGTGGGAAGAGAATGCGAAAGAGAATGGATGTGTATATATATACATACACGGAGAACTGAATCAAGGTGCTGCACAGCGAAAGTCAATACAGCATTGTAAATTCACTAGACACGGACAGAAATTAGAAACTCTATAAAAACCAAAATGATCGAGGTCCAGTACGTTCCTCTCAGGCCTCAGAGAGGTGTGCGGGTGTCACTTCCCTGGAGCGTGAGCAGGCTTGGGCACCAAAGTTGGAGTGTGGTCACAGTGAGGCAGGTCGGGGCGGTGGGGGGGGCGCACCAGAGAATTAACCCCTTTGGACCTGTGGTGCCTGATCCCCTCTGTTTGGCAGCAGTCTCTCTAGATGTAGGTGTGCCCTCCTGCAGCTAAGCCAAGCCCACTGCAGCCAGAGGATGGTGGTCCGACATGCACAACAGCGTTCAAACATCACCTGGTGTCCAGAACTCCTGCTGGTGGGGTTCCCGCCATTCACCTCCTTCCTTAGAGTCACCCCACTTGCCTCCGACAACACCCTCATCAGGAGGGGTTTGCAGGGGGTGAGATGAATCGAGAGTGGGAAGGATAAGTGGGAGAAGGAGTGAGACACAAGCCCTTAGGTGTCTGTCCGGACACGTTCCACTCTAATTCATATTCGAAGAACACGCATGTGCGCAAGGTCTGCGTTCCTGGGGAATCCGACCAGCTGTGGGAAAATGCTGCCGCCTTGTGGCCGCGTCCTGTAACTACAACGTTCCAAAGGGAGCTCAGCAGCCCTTCCTGTTCAAAAGGCCAGCGGGGTTGTAATTGACACCCCCGCTGCAAAAATGTCCTGGGGATAGGCACTGGAAAAGAGCCCGAAACAGGATCGACTTGCAACAGGCGGTTTCAAGAGGTAAATTGAATTCACCATGCGTGTTTTGTTTTCCTTTGTGTTGTTTTCTAAGAAAGGCCCAGGAAATATGCTCCACGACCATGCGAATGGGAGAAATGGAAATTGAAACGCCTTTGCGGTTTCACCTGGCAGCTGTTAGGATTGCCAGTGTCAATACGTCTGGAAGCAATACCTTTGGGAGAGGGCCTGGAGAAAAGGGAAGCCTCCTAAGCCACTGGTGGTATTGCACCCTGGTAACAGGCACCACTGAAAACAATCAAGAGATTCCTGCCAAAGAAAAACAAAACCAGAGAGCCGGCCACATGATGTGGCAATCCACCTCCTGGCTGTCTTTGCGCAGTAAAGTATCAATTGGGGAGACCCGGGCTGGCCAGCGACCCCTGCACACCTATTGACAAGAGCCAAGACTTGAAAGTAAAAACACAGTGTCATGGTGTGTGATCCTTTTAACGTCATGTTGGAGTCTGTTGGCTAGTATCTTGTTGAGGATTTTTGCATCTAAGTTCATTGGTGATATTGCTCTCCAGTTTTCTTTTCTTGTAGTATCTTTGTCTGGTTTGGGGATCAGGTGGATGGCTTCGTACAATGAGTTTGGGAGTGTTCTTTCCTCTGCAGTGTTTTGGAAGCGTTTGCAGAGCCATGTGTACTTTAGAGAGACACGGGCTCCCCAGCTGGCACTAGCCACCTATTGACAACAGCCAAGTCTTGATAGTAAAAACACAATGTCCATCCCCAGATGAATGGAAAGTGAAGAGATGGTACACATAGAGCATGGAATACTGCTCAGCCATGAAACAGAATAAAATCCTGCCATTTCCAGCATCTTCGATAGATCCGGAGTACCCTGTACTCAGCATGCAACGTCCAACAGAGAAAGAGAAAATTCCAACGATAGCACATATAGGTGGCATCTCAAAGTCGATACCAAGAAAGTAGAAAGCACAAACAGAGTCACAGATTTAGAACGCAAGTACAGGGTTTCGAGAGGGCAAAGGCATGCGGAGGTGGGTTGAATGAGGAGGGTGGGATTAACACATGCATTCTAATATGTATAAAGCAGACGATCCACAACCACCTACTACAAAGCACAGGGAGAGGTCGGCACCACCCTGGAGTAAGCTACGTGGGAAGAGAATGCGAAAGAGAATGGATGTGTATATATATACATACACGGAGAACTGAATCAAGGTGCTGCACAGCGAAAGTCAATACAGCATTGTAAATTCACTAGACACGGACAGAAATTAGAAACTCTATAAAAACCAAAATGATCGAGGTCCAGTACGTTCCTCTCAGGCCTCAGAGAGGTGTGCGGGTGTCACTTCCCTGGAGCGTGAGCAGGCTTGGGCACCAAAGTTGGAGTGTGGTCACAGTGAGGCAGGTCGGGGCGGTGGGGGGGCGCACCAGAGAATTAACCCCTTTGGACCTGTGGTGCCTGATCCCCTCTGGTCGGCAGCAGTCTCTCTAGATGTAGGTGTGCCCTCCTGCAGCTAAGCCAAGCCCACTGCAGCCAGAGGATGGTGGTCCGACATGCACAACAGCGTTCAAACATCACCTGGTGTCCAGAACTCCTGCTGGTGGGGTTCCCGCCATTCACCTCCTTCCTTAGAGTCACCCCACTTGCCTCCGACAACACCCTCATCAGGAGGGGTTTGCAGGGGGTGAGATGAATCGAGAGTGGGAAGGATAAGTGGGAGAAGGAGTGAGACACAAGCCCTTAGGTGTCTGTCCGGACACGTTCCACTCTAATTCATATTCGAAGAACACGCATGTGCGCAAGGTCTGCGTTCCTGGGGAATCCGACCAGCTGTGGGAAAATGCTGCCGCCTTGTGGCCGCGTCCTGTAACTACAACGTTCCAAAGGGAGCTCAGCAGCCCTTCCTGTTCAAAAGGCCAGCGGGGTTGTAATTGACACCCCCGCTGCAAAAATGTCCTGGGGATAGGCACTGGAAAAGAGCCCGAAACAGGATCGACTTGCAACAGGCGGTTTCAAGAGGTAAATTGAATTCACCATGCGTGTTTTGTTTTCCTTTGTGTTTTCTAAGAAAGGCCCAGGAAATATGCTCCACGACCATGCGAATGGGAGAAATGGAAATTGAAACGCCTTTGCGGTTTCACCTGGCAGCTGTTAGGATTGCCAGTGTCAATACGTCTGGAAGCAATACCTTTGGGAGAGGGCCTGGAGAAAAGGGAAGCCTCCTAAGCCACTGGTGGTATTGCACCCTGGTAACAGGCACCACTGAAAACAATCAAGAGATTCCTGCCAAAGAAAAACAAAACCAGAGAGCCGGCCACATGATGTGGCAATCCACCTCCTGGCTGTCTTTGTGCAGTAAAGTATCAATTGGGGAGACCCGGGCTGGCCAGCGACCCCTGCACACCTATTGACAAGAGCCAAGACTTGAAAGTAAAAACACAGTGTCATGGTGTGTGATCCTTTTAACGTCATGTTGGAGTCTGTTGGCTAGTATCTTGTTGAGGATTTTTGCATCTAAGTTCATCGGTGATATTGCTCTCCAGTTTTCTTTTCTTGTAGTATCTTTGTCTGGTTTGGGGATCAGGTGGATGGCTTCGTACAATGAGTTTGGGAGTGTTCTTTCCTCTGCAGTGTTTTGGAAGCGTTTGCAGAGCCATGTGTACTTTAGAGAGACACGGGCTCCCCAGCTGGCACTAGCCACCTATTGACAACAGCCAAGTCTTGATAGTAAAAACACAATGTCCATCCCCAGATGAATGGAAAGTGAAGAGATGGTACACATAGAGCATGGAATACTGCTCAGCCATGAAACAGAATAAAATCCTGCCATTTGAGCATCTTCGATAGATCCGGAGTACCCTGTACTCAGCATGCAACGTCCAACAGAGAAAGAGAAAATTCCAACGATAGCACGTATAGGTGGCATCTCAAAGTCGATACCAAGAAAGTAGAAAGCACAAACAGAGTCACAGATTTAGAACGCAAGTACAGGGTTTCGAGAGGGCAAAGGCATGCGGAGGTGGGTTGAATGAGGAGGGTGGGATTAACACATGCATTCTAATATGTATAAAGCAGACGATCCACAACCACCTACTACAAAGCACAGGGAGAGGTCGGCACCACCCTGGAGTAAGCTACGTGGGAAGAGAATGCGAAAGAGAATGGATGTGTATATATATACATACACGGAGAACTGAATCAAGGTGCTGCACAGCGAAAGTCAATACAGCATTGTAAATTCACTAGACACGGACAGAAATTAGAAACTCTATAAAAACCAAAATGATCGAGGTCCAGTACGTTCCTCTCAGGCCTCAGAGAGGTGTGCGGGTGTCACTTCCCTGGAGCGTGAGCAGGCTTGGGCACCAAAGTTGGAGTGTGGTCACAGTGAGGCAGGTCGGGGCGGTGGGGGGGGCGCACCAGAGAATTAACCCCTTTGGACCTGTGGTGCCTGATCCCCTCTGGTCGGCAGCAGTCTCTCTAGATGTAGGTGTGCCCTCCTGCAGCTAAGCCAAGCCCACTGCAGCCAGAGGATGGTGGTCCGACATGCACAACAGTGTTCAAACATCACCTGGTGTCCAGGTCTCCTGCTGGTGGGGTTCCCGCCATTCACCTCCTTCCTTAGAGTCACCCCACTTGCCTCCGACAACACCCTCATCAGGAGGGGTTTGCAGGGGGTGAGATGAATCGAGAGTGGGAAGGATAAGTGGGAGAAGGAGTGAGACACAAGCCCTTAGGTGTCTGTCCGGACACGTTCCACTCTAATTCATATTCGAAGAACACGCATGTGCGCAAGGTCTGCGTTCCTGGGGAATCCGACCAGCTGTGGGAAAATGCTGCCGCCTTGTGGCCGCGTCCTGTAACTACAACGTTCCAAAGGGAGCTCAGCAGCCCTTCCTGTTCAAAAGGCCAGCGGGGTTGTAATTGACACCCCCGCTGCAAAAATGTCCTGGGGATAGGCACTGGAAAAGAGCCCGAAACAGGATCGACTTGCAACAGGCGGTTTCAAGAGGTAAATTGAATTCACCATGCGTGTTTTGTTTTCCTTTGTGTTGTTTTCTAAGAAAGGCCCAGGAAATATGCTCCACGACCATGCGAATGGGAGAAATGGAAATTGAAACGCCTTTGCGGTTTCACCTGGCAGCTGTTAGGATTGCCAGTGTCAATACGTCTGGAAGCAATACCTTTGGGAGAGGGCCTGGAGAAAAGGGAAGCCTCCTAAGCCACTGGTGGTATTGCACCCTGGTAACAGGCACCACTGAAAACAATCAAGAGATTCCTGCCAAAGAAAAACAAAACCAGAGAGCCGGCCACATGATGTGGCAATCCACCTCCTGGCTGTCTTTGCGCAGTAAAGTATCAATTGGGGAGACCCGGGCTGGCCAGCGACCCCTGCACACCTATTGACAAGAGCCAAGACTTGAAAGTAAAAACACAGTGTCATGGTGTGTGATCCTTTTAATGTCATGTTGGAGTCTGTTGGCTAGTATCTTGTTGAGGATTTTTGCATCTAAGTTCATCGGTGATATTGCTCTCCAGTTTTCTTTTCTTGTAGTATCTTTGTCTGGTTTGGGGATCAGGTGGATGGCTTCGTACAATGAGTTTGGGAGTGTTCTTTCCTCTGCAGTGTTTTGGAAGCGTTTGCAGAGCCATGTGTACTTTAGAGAGACACGGGCTCCCCAGCTGGCACTAGCCACCTATTGACAACAGCCAAGTCTTGATAGTAAAAACACAATGTCCATCCCCAGATGAATGGAAAGTGAAGAGATGGTACACATAGAGCATGGAATACTGCTCAGCCATGAAACAGAATAAAATCCTGCCATTTCCAGCATCTTCGATAGATCCGGCGTACCCTGTACTCAGCATGCAACGTCCAACAGAGAAAGAGAAAATTCCAACGATAGCACGTATAGGTGGCATCTCAAAGTCGATACCAAGAAAGTAGAAAGCACAAACAGAGTCACAGATTTAGAACGCAAGTACAGGGTTTCGAGAGGGCAAAGGCATGCGGAGGTGGGTTGAATGAGGAGGGTGGGATTAACACATGCATTCTAATATGTATAAAGCAGACGATCCACAACCACCTACTACAAAGCACAGGGAGAGGTCGGCACCACCCTGGAGTAAGCTACGTGGGAAGAGAATGCGAAAGAGAATGGATGTGTATATATATACATACACAGAGAACTGAATCAAGGTGCTGCACAGCGAAAGTCAATACAGCATTGTAAATTCACTAGACACGGACAGAAATTAGAAACTCTATAAAAACCAAAATGATCGAGGTCCAGTACGTTCCTCTCAGGCCTCAGAGAGGTGTGCGGGTGTCACTTCCCTGGAGCGTGAGCAGGCTTGGGCACCAAAGTTGGAGTGTGGTCACAGTGAGGCAGGTCGGGGCGGTGGGGGGGGCGCA
>NW_026648612.1:17500-24633 GCF_030028045.1 Hippopotamus amphibius kiboko | reverse complement strand
ACGGACATGAAGCAGCAGGACGGCAAGCTGGCACCTGGGCCTAGGGAAGTTTCACAAGTGAAATATCAGAACTGGAGCTGGGACAGACATGCCTCCCCTTCCCGGGGCCGGGGGGGGGGGGGTGCGGAAGCTGGGCTGGGGGAGCTGGAGACGAGGGGCACAGAGAGAGGCAGGGAAGGGAGGCCCCACGTGGGCCTGGGAGAGACGGGGATGGGGAGGGCGGGGCGGTGGGGGGCAGGGGGCCACTGCTGACCGGCCTGGGTTCGGGTTCCCTGTCCCCCGTCCTGCTGAGAACGTGCCTTTGCTTCCTGCCCTCAGGTGTGCGAGAGGAGCACGTTTCTTTTCAATAAAGACCAATACATCATGTCACACTATGTTTGGTTTTGCTTGTTCATGTTCCAGACGAGGCCAACGAACTCTCCCAGGGGAGGTGTGGGTACAAAGGATCTGACAGGATGGGAGGGTGCGGGTCTGCGCATGGGCCAAGAAATCCAGAAAATCTGTCGTAGCTGAGACTCAGGCCTTTTTCAGAAATAGGCCAAGAGAGTTCAGCTTTGACCATTCCCTGCCAAGCAGTCATCACAGGTGCTTCCTGGAAGGGATTGAGTTGCAGAAACCAGCGTGGCCCGCAGCCCTCAGGCCTCAGCCCGGCAGGCAGGCAGGCAGGCAGCGGCTATTGTCTGTTGGTCCCGCCCCCGCCCCCGCCCCCGCCCCCGCCCCCGCCCGCTTCTCCACCGCTCGCTCCTTCCCAAGTCGCCAGGGCTGATAGTTGCCGGGAGAGGGGGAGGGGAAGTCCGGACGCTTCATTCCGCAGGGCCTTGTTCAATCGCTTCATTCAAATGCAGAATGCTCTCCGGTCAGATCGGGAGCCTTTGACTTTGCCTCGAGCTCCCCTTTATCGAACGGCTTTTTTTTTTCCTTCCCCAATTTCCCCACCCTTAGGCTGCCCCCTCCAAACTGCAGGGAGGGAGGGAGGGAGGGAGGGAGGGAGGGAGGGAGGGATGGGTGAAGGTTGTGTGAGAACTTCTCCTTGTCTCAGGCAAATAGGAGTCCCCTCTTTTTCCTAACCCAGGAAACCCCACTAAACCATTTGAGAATCACGGACATGCGTGGAAGCAAACGTCTTAACTTGAGATCGTGCTCTGCTGTGGGAGGACAGAAAGGAGGGCCAGAATGTCCGGTCTTGTGCTGTCCAGTTCTTAAGCGACTTGAATTCAAGGAGACACATTTTGGGGCGGCCTACTCTGAACATATTGAAAGCTGACCTGGTGACTGTGTGTGTGTGTGTGTGTGTGTGTGTGTGTGTGAGAGAGGGAGAGGGAGATGGAGGGAGGGAGGGAGGCGGGGAGGGAGGGAAAGGGAGAAAATAGGTTAGTAGAGGCCTCCATTTCATGGAAACTGTTTCTGAGTTCTGAGAACAGGTCGGTTCTGTGAAACAGTTATCATATCTCCTCTCAGGAGGCAGTGATGTTGATGGGCTCCCAAAAACTAGGCCTGTGGTGCAAGCAATCAGGTTATTTCCTAAGAGGCACTTGTATGGAAACCAAAGGAAGACAAAGGTCCATCACTGGAGCCGATTATAAACCAGTGGGGGGGGGGGGGAGCGTGTGGGGGGCGGTGTCAGTGAAGAAGATTTGTAGATGTTAGGGTGGAAGCAACTTTAGCAGTTTGAAATGGCTGTGATGATGTCGGGTGTTTGGTTCGACTTTCAGAGTGGCTCTCACAGAAACAGGCACCAGGATGGTTTCCACAGGAGCTGTGGTGGCCATGTCTCTAAAGTTTTCACCAAGTCCTCCAGCTTCGGTCTGTAGGGCTTCAGGCAAAGGGCCGTTTTCGTTGTCAGTGATGCCAAGTCAAAAGGGTGGGCGAAAGTGGGAAACATTCATGGAGAGAGTTGTAGCCAGATATTGGGGGCAACTTGAAAGACTTCAGGATCCAGTCCGGTTTTCAGGTGAAAAGCAACACCCTAAGGAAAATGAATAGCACCAGAATCTCATATCCACAAGTGTGTATTCCCGTTTTATGGAAACGTAACGTGGGCCTCTAAGGAACGCGTGCAAGTGACTCTCTTGCCAAAGAAATAAGGAGCCTCACGGAGAGTTTCTGAATTCTGGACGGAGCAGGTAGGGAGAAAAAGAGAAGTGATTCCATTTTGCTGACAAGGGTACAAGTCACCAAATGGATGTCCAACTTTTAAAATAAATTGGGTTTTGTTTGTTTTCATTTTCCCTTGTAGCTGGAAAAGAAAAGATTTCACAATCCGTCCTGTTCTCTCTCTCTCTCTCTCACTCAGGTTAGGAGATTCTTTTCTGTTTGAAATAATGGAAGCATTTATAATGTCGTGCAGTTTCAGGTGTACAGCACAGTGATTTAGATAGAAAGATAGGTAGATAGATAGATAGATATAGATTCTGTTTCAGATTTTTTTTCTCTTATAGGTTATTACAAAGTATTGAGTATAGTTTCCTGTGCCAAGTCGTAAGAGCTTGTTGATTATCCACTTTACGTATAGGAATGTGTATATGTTCATCCCAAGCTCCTAAGGTATCCGCACCCTGGCCCCCCCCCCCCCCGCCCCCAGCGGCTTCCCCAATCAGTCCTATTGTAGACAAGTAGTCATACACACACTATCATCCTAGTCCTCAGTTCATTCAGCCCCACGTAGGTCACTCGTTCTTCTCGGAGTCCAGTTTTCCCATCGGCCCTGTCAATCTTGCCTGATGATTGAGCGTGACTGGAAAAGTGATGGTCCCAAGAAGTTTGCAAGAGCTTTTGTGAAGGCTCATAGGACTTGCCCAGCGAAGTGGGTGCCTTGATCACTGCAGGCTGTGGAAGGTATACCCAAAGTGGCAAACACAATTTTTTTTTAACCGTCTCTATGCCATGGTGAGGACAGAAGGCTTGCAGCAAGGGAAGGCTTCAACCCACATGGAAACCATACTCACCGTCACAGGAACGTTTGGATGACCCTTACTACGTGCCAGTGGAGTGAAGTCCAGTGGCCGGGGCTCAGGGGTTCCTGAGAGAGGAGGTCTGACGCCTCTGGGGACAAAGAGAATTGTTTTCCCCCAGGGTGACAAGCATGACAGGTCAGCCATTGCAGGTAACCTGTAGAAATCTTCCCACCAGCATCTATTTACAATTGGAGCCATTCGAAATGCACCAAGGTGGGTGGCGGAATGCGGGGGGCGGCGGGGACCTGGGGGGGGGGGGTGAGGTTCCCCAGGAAGCCTGAGACATGGAGACCCAGTGGCCGGCCGGGCTGCTGCCCCTCTCTGGGGTCTGCTGTCCCTCTCTGGGGTCTGCTGTAGCCCCGACCCTCTGTTGAATGGACAGAATGGAATTGATCCACGTGTGGCCCCCCCCCCACCCCCCATCATCTTTCAAGAGGCTGTTGTTGCCGCCTCGGCATGAAACTCGGGTGGAATATCTCCTTGATACTGGGCTCAGTCCCTGTCGTGTGAGCCTCCATTTGGACGACCGAAAACCCTGTATGCCAGGGCAGAGAAGAAGGATCCCATCATTTCCAGAGCAGTTGGAACACACCCGTGTATAGACACAAGCCAAAGAAGGCTTCACGTTCCTTCCTCTTCGACAATGCTTCCCATGTCAGGAAACCTCTCCAGGAAGCCTACTCCGTTTCATGGCTCTGCTTTCGAAGGAGAGAGAACACATTCTTGAGCTAGGCCCTCTCCTCTTGGATCCTCTCTCAACATGCATTCTAAGTGCAAAAGACTTCATGTGTCATTCGGTTTGGGGGCAAATGTGTCCAAAATACCCCAACGAGTGTAAAACAGTTAGATAGGTCACTGGGGAACAGTGCCTCCTTAGCCACGTCACCCACATCCCAGGGAAAGACTTGCTAGGCAAAGAGAGACGCCTCTTTCCTTGTGAGCCAACCCTGGCTCTTTGAATATCAAGAGGACTAAGTCCACGTGAGTCCCCCAAGACCTGATAAAGGTAACCTAGAAAAGAAGTGATGATTTTTAGAAGACATAAGCCTGCCTGCCTGCCTGCCTGCCTTCCTTCCTTCCTTCCTTCCTTCCTTCCTTCCTTCCTTCCTTCCGGAAAAAGGAAGGAAAGCTTTCTCTCTCATGACGGAGAGAGCAGAGCAATAGAAGAAACACCCAAGCCCGAGCCCAAAGTTGGCCTTTTTCACCGAGAGACAGAAAACTGAATTCTAGTTTTGCACTGGTTTCCTGTTGATACGAACACTCATGTGTGTCCTTGAATCCATCCTCATCTTAAGCAGTCCTGACCACGGTTCCCATTCCTTTCCGAAGATTCTTCTCCTCAGAAACCTTTTCCAATCGCCTGTGCCCAGTTTTAGCTTTTCCCTTGTGTCCTTTGTTTCCCATTTCGAAATGACTAGCTTTAGGACCGAAATGTCTTTTTTTCCCTCCCCCAAACCTTATCTGCATACCTTCTACCTTGCCTCCCCCCTCCCCACACTCCCCAAAGAGGTCCTCTTCCTACAATGAGGATGGCGACCTCGGGTAGCTTGGACCACACACGTTCCTTCTTTAGGATGCCTCATCCTTGGACATTTGTCACCGCCCCCCCCCGCCCCCCACCCCACCCCACCCCACCCCACCCCACCCCAATCCAATCCAATGAAAGTAAGGAAGCCAACCACAGTGACCCGTGTGAACATGGACTGCCTTGTAGAAGTCCAGGCTCCTGCCTAGTTTGTGGTTTCCCTAAAGCGCAAGATCTGTGTAGGCATGGAAGCACGCATATGCTCCAACTCTCCGGAGCAGGGAGACCCTTAGGCTTGTGGAGCTAGGGACGTTTCAGCATTTTCCCTTCTTTGGAGATGATGTAGACAGGCTGCTGAATGTCCATTCTTTCATGGCACTCAGTCCACCCCTAAACCTAGAGATGTTGGAAAGTCTTGAAGTCGGCCTATGGAAAAGAGTTCTTGTGGAAGACGTTCCCTTACACATTCTCCTCATCTCGTCCACACTTCTGTCCTCTGTGTGTTATGAGCGGTCCCACTTGGATGATTCGTGATTTCTTAAGACAGGAAAGCAGTCAGTCCTCATCTCTACACCTCCCGGCCGCCCCCTCCACCACCCTGTTCCCGTGAGAGATTTTCTTCCTGCTTTCAGACGGGAGAAGGAAAGGAGGGTCCGTGTTCCCCTCCTGTTGTCACCTCGCATGGCAAAATCTCCCTATGCCACGGAGGCCCATTTGGGGGCGGTGTCCTGCGGGCCCGAAGACCTTCCGAGTCAACCTCAAGGAGGATGAGGATGTTCTCTCTTGCCACCGAACCGGTGAACCCGATGGCCTTCTAAGCAATGATGTCTCATCAGCCCACCCCACCCGTTTCACACAGAACGGAACAGCCTCTCCTGGATGACTCGGAGCAGGGGAGTTCCTGGGTCTGTCAGAGAGGGCCCTCTGCTGGCGGTGGGTGAAAAAGCACTGCACAGGACAGGAGGTGTTCGTGGTGTCCTTGGGAAGGAAAGGCGGGGGGGCATTTTATTCTTGGAAAGCTTATGCTGGCCCAGGATGTACACTATGAAAGATGATGCGACCTCATTTGGGGCGGGCACCAGAGGAGGGAGACGCGGGGCGGGGGGGGGGGGGGGCGGGGAGGTGTAGAAACGCATAAAAGCGGTCCTACCTTAAATGAATAAAAAAATAACAAGCAATATAACATGTACAATAAAATAGAGCACACGCAAAGGAAACGAAGGCAAAGTACAGGAAACGAAGAGAAAAATGCAAAGCCTATATACAGTGCTTCCATGTTCCTCATTCAATCAGCTTGGTGCAGGAATCTCCAGGAGATGAACAGCAAGCATACACGGGTCAAGCGGCGGCCGCGGGTCCACCGGCAGCCCGGGGCTGCGCAGCCCGAGTCCGCGCGTGCTGTCGCTCGGCGGCCGGCGGGCCGGGTCTCTGGGCGCCCGCGGCCCGAGGGTCGCTCGGCGGCCGGCGGGCCGGGTCCCGGGCGCGCGCGGCCCGAGGGTCGCTCGGCGGCCGGCGGGCATGGTCTCGGGCGCGCGCGGCCCGAGGGTCGCTCGGCGGCCGGCGGGCATGGTCTCGGGCGCGCGCGGCCCGAGGGTCGCTCGGCGGCCGGCGGCCCGGGTCCCGGGCGCGCGCGGCCCGAGGGTCGCTCGGCGGCCGGCGGCCCGGGTCCCGGGCGCGCGCGGCCCGAGGGTCGCTCGGCGGCCGGCGGGCATGGTCTCGGGCGCGCGCGGCCCGAGGGTCGCTCGGCGGCCGGCGGGCATGGTCTCGGGCGCGCGCGGCCCGAGGGTCGCTCGGCGGCCGGCGGCCCGGGTCTCGGGCGCGCGCGGCCCGAGGGTCGCTCGGCGGCCGGCGGCCCGGGTCTCGGGCGCCCGCGGCCCGAGGGTCGCTCGGCGGCCCGCGGCCACGGAGCCTGCAGGCCGCTCGGCGGCCCGGGTCCCGGGCGCCCGCAGCCCGAGGGGCGCTCGGCGGCCGGCAGCCCGCGGCCTGCAGGCCGCTCGGCGGCCCGGCTCTCGGGGAGCCCGCGGCGCGAGGGTCGCTCGGCGGCCCGCGGCCATGGAGCCTGCAGGTCGCTCGGCGGCCCGCGTCCCGGGCTCCCGCAGCCCGAGGGGCGCTCGGCGGCCCGCGGCCACAGAGCCTGCAGGCCACTCGGCGGCCTGGGTCCCGGGCGCCCGCGGCCCGAGGGGCGCTCGGCGGCCCGCGGCCGGCTGGTCGACCTGCCTGCAAGTCGACCGGCGGCCCGAGGGTCGCTCGGCGGCCCGCGGCCACAGAGCCTGCAGGCCGCTCGGCGGCCCGGGTCCCGGGCGCCCGCATCCCGAGGGGCGCTCGGTGGCCGGCGGGCATGGTCTCGGGCGCCCACGGCCCGAGGGTCGCTCTGCGGCCGGCAGCCCGCGGCCTGCACGCCGCTCGGCGGCCCGGGTCTCGGGGAGCCCGCGGCGCGAGGGTCGCTCGGCGGCCGGCGGGCATGGTCTCGGGCGCCCGTGGCCCGAGGGTCGCTCGGCGGCCCGCGGCCTGCAGACCGCTCGGCAGCACGGGCGTGGAGGGCCTGGGACCGCCGCCGTGCTGGTTACCCGGCGGTACGGGACGGCGCGGCCTGCTGGTTGACCGGGGTCCCGCGGGCCCGCGGGTCCACCGGCAGCCCGGGGCTGCGCAGCCCG
>NW_026648612.1:0-5000 GCF_030028045.1 Hippopotamus amphibius kiboko | reverse complement strand
GGGGCGGTCCCGCAGCACGCACGACGGCGCCTGGCCTCCTCGGGCCCCCGTGGGACCTCCTCGCAGGGGCTCGCGGCCGCCACCGCCGACCCCGGAGAGCCGCGGCCGGCCCGCGACAACACTCTCCCGCACGCGCACCGGCGCGCCCCCACACCGCCCACCTCTTCTTCCCCGTCGGGAACCGACAAGCACTCCACCAGGGGACGCCGCCGGCCGTGGCGGCCGGGGGCGGCACCCTCACGGGGCAGGGCCAGGCTCGATCCCGGGCGGGGGAAGGGGTGGGGGGCAGGGGCGAGGGCAGACCGGCGGCGACGGGGAGGGGGCGGCTCACACGCACGGCCAGGGCCACGGAGCAGGGCCGGGGGCGCCACCCAGGGGGAGACAAAGGGCCGGGGCACAGCCGGGCCACCAGGAAAACCAGCGCGGGGCCCCACCGCCCCACACCAGGGGGCGGTCCCGCCAACGCCTGGGACGCCGGCCGGCGCCCGCCACCCTCGAGGGCCTCCCCACGACCCGGCCCCGCCGCCGGGGCCTAGCATGCGACGGTTCCCCCCGCGTGCAGCGGAGGAACCCGTCCACCCCTTCGCGCATCCATCTGCGTCGCCTCCACACATCCATCACCACCTCAGCCGACCCCAAGGGCTCACACGTCCTGGGGAAACGCTCCCGAGCCAGGCGGCCCGACCTAGGGCCACACACCGCCGCCGGCTGCGGCTCGAGGCAAGGGCAGGCGCGGCAGGGCTCCCCGTGGCTGCGGGACTGGGGAGCCGGGACCGGGGGGCCCCCCCCTCCGGGCTCGCCAACGGAGGCGACCCCGCACGCACACACGCCACCCCGCGCCTCGGACACCGGCTCGGCTCGGCCCGGCGGGACCCTCCCCCGACTCGGAGGGGGGAGGCGCGGGCCACGGTAGGCAAAGAGCGGCGCTCGGCCCCACCGCGGGACCGGCGCACCCCTCCCGCGGAGGCGAGGGGGTCTACCCACGTGCTCTGGCAGTCGCCACGGTGGCCACTGCACACTTGGGAGGGGCGGCAGCTGGGGGGTTCGGTACCCCAAGGCTCCCTCTCGGATCGCTAGAGAAGGCTTTCTCACCGAGGGCGCGTCATCCCCCACTCAGCGCCTCTCCTTCGGGCCCGCAGAGGCGCTTCCGTGAGCCGCCTACACCTCCTCCAGTCGCCTGGAGGGGAGGGGGTCTGCGGTATGGGTAAGCACACGGCCCACGGGAGCGTTCGCGGCCAGGGCCGGGGCACGACCTCGGTAAGGCTTGCTGCCCTCGGGCTCGCCCCTCGGGCCCTCGAGGGGGAGCACGCCCAAGATGCGTGACACAGCCCCCTCTCTCACAGGCCCCGGCCCCCACGATCGCTCCCACGCCCGCGCGCAGCCCCCCACGTAGTGGGGACCACACGGGGCGTGCGCTCGGCCAAGCTCAGGCCCCCACGGCACGCCGCTGAGGACCAGCACAACGAGGCGGCCCCTGGCCCCACCGCCGGGGGGAACAGGCGGGCGCACCTCCCTTACCGTCTCGACCCCCCCAAGAGAGAGCCGCTCACGGCACCCGCCACGGTGGCGGAGACCCGAGGGACACGCTGGGAAAGGGGAACAACACCACCGCTCGGCCTCGGGCACCTGAGGGACGACCTGGAGCGCTCCAGGAGCACCACGGAGGGCCAGGCGCGGCACGCTCGCACACCGACGGGGGGCGCGCAGCGTGGCGGCGGGGCGGCCCTCCCCGCCGCGGGGAGGGCCGCTCGCGAGGCGTACGCCAAAGAGGCACAGCGAGAGCGTCTGCTGCGTCCGAGGACCCCGGTCCCCGCCCACGCTGGGAGGCGGGGGCGGGAGACCGCGGGTTCGGGGCCGGAGGCCGCACCCCTGCCTTCCGCACACCCCGGCAGGCGGGGCGGAAGAGAGGCGAGGAGCCCGCGGACAGAACGAGAAGAGCGGTCCCGTCCCCCAGGAACGTCCGTCCCTCGTCTGGCACGGCTTAGGCCCAGCCCAGCGGAGCGTGGCACCACCACATCAATCGGTTGACCCACCCAGCCTAAAGCCACGGCGGGGGAGGCCCGCAGGGGAGGCACGGCGAAGACCCATCACACGGAGGCCCGCTTCCGCCTCGCCGGCGCCCCTTCGTCTCGGGCAAAGAGCAGCCAGCCACCCCAGAACGAGAACGCCTGACACGGGGCACAGAGCCTGTGGGGTGGGGTCGTGCCGGCCACTCACCACCGGGTGCCTGCAGCGGGGGCAGCGCACAGGGTCGAGCACCCGACGCCACCTGGCCCCGCCGCCCTCGGGCTCAGCCAGAGGCCGGAGGCGGCACCGCGGGTCGGGGCAGCCGGACGCGCACGCAAGAGCCGGCGCGCAGGCCCAAGCGGGCAGCTCAAGCGGCAAGGACCGAGCCGGGCGTCAGACAGCCGCCCCCAGCCCGGAGTCCTGCCCGCGTCCGGAGCCCCAGCGTCTATCGGCGACAGACGCAGAAGAACACCGTGTCAGCACCTATCTGGTGGCAAAAAGGCCCCATTTCCGGCGGAAGAAATCATCGCGCCCGACAGCGGGGCCCACCCACGAGGTTCACGGGGGCCCCCGGAACCTCGGTCCGGCCACCTGCCCCCAACACTTCCCCATCCACACTTGCCCCGGAGCGCCCGGGGCCACCTGGTCGACCCGGGGATGGAGGGGTGGCAGAGTGGGCCGGGGACACGGGGGAGAGGGAGCGGGCTGGGGACGCCCTCCCCGGTCCCCCCACGCGGGCAGGCACCGGTCCATCCGAGTCTCCGGGCCAGGACTTGGTTCCAAGAAAGAAACACAGCACCCCTCCGAGCCGCCTCCGATGAGCGGGCCCCATGAGGGACCACGCCCGGGCCCGGGAGCCCCTCCCCGGGCCACCCAGTATGGCTCGCGCCAGTCCCCACCTCCCGGCCCGGACTCGGGGTGGAGAGCGGAGGGGGGAGACAAAGTCGCGTCCGACGACCGGGACCCACGCGGGCACGCTGACAGGCCGGGTGCACCCTCGCCGGCCACCTGCGCGAGCAGGGGCCGGTCCGTCCACGTCTCCGGACCCATCGGGACTTGAACCCATTTCTCCAGGGAGACGCCCGGAGCCCACGGGGCAACGCACCCAGGCCCGGGCCAGCCTCTCTGGGTCACCGCTGGCGGCCCAGGCCGGTCCTCACCTCTGGAGTCCGGCTCGGAAAACCATCGGCCCGAAAGCATCTGACGACCGGGACGCACGCGCGTCCACCACCGAGCCCGTGGCGGCCTCCACCGGCCTCAACGCTCGGCCCGAGCCGGTCCCCACCTCCGGAGCGGGACGCGGGGGGCACCGGGAAAGGGAGGTGGGGGGGGTCGGGGAACGAACGCTCCCAAGGGCGGCCCAGGAGAAGGCCGGGCCACCAAGTCCCAGGCGCTCCGGGCGCGGCAGACCCTCTCCTCTCCCACCGCGGCGGCACGACCCGACATGGGTTCCCGCGGCCGGAGGGGCACGGGCGCATGCTGGTCGACCCGGCCAGGCGGCCCCTCAGCCCCGGCTCGGGAGCGCGGCGGCAGTCACAGCCCCATAGATCTGCAGGCCCAATCTCAGGCGACAGCAGGAGGCGCCTACGCCTCGGCGCCACCGGGGCTGCCAGCACCAGCGTCGCCCGCCTCCCGGAACTCTGCTTCGGGCCCGGCGGCTGAGTCACAGCCCTCGACAAGGTCGCCGGAGCTCCGGAGGGAAGGGACAATATAAAAGCGGCCGCCAGGTGGCGCCCGACAACCGGCTCGAACGTCCCCGGGCCGGATCCCGGTCGCCGGCCGGCCACCGAGGACGCCGGAGCGCCGGGCCGCCCAAACGCCCGAGCTCCTCCCGGAGCGGGGCGGGCGTCCCGCGCGGCCCCGAGGGGTCCGCCTCGGAGCTAGCTCCCGGCCCGACACGACACGACACGACACGACACGGCGCGTCCCGATCCCCGGCAGCACACGGGGGCGGGGGTAGCTGGCAAGATGCCGCCGGGAGGCTGCCTGGAAGGGGACGCGATTCCAGGCCATGGGGGGGGGGGGGCGCGGGGAATTCCACGGAGACGCCCACAGTGCCACAAGCGAGATCCCCAGCTCCCCGGAGGGTGAGAGGGAGGGAGGGAGGGAGGGAGGGAGGGAGGGAGGGAAGGCGGGGACCAGCGAAACGAAACCAGGCAAGCGCTCAGAGAACGACGCAGGAACTCATCCCTTCTGGCACGGGGAAGGGCTTTGGAAAGCTGATACGCAGAGCCCGGAAGCTAGAAACGAAAGTAAACATACACTCTGGCCCCACACAAATGGAAACAAACATCTATTTCCGCACAGACCGCGACAAAGTCCAAAGAGAACACATGGGTGCGTGGGTGGGGAACATGCCCTTGAGGTCAGAACGTGGATTTCAAAATGGACTGACCACAGTCACCGGCGGGCGGGGGCAGGGGGGCGGGGAGCAGCGAGTCAACAGCCATCCACTAAAGAAACCGCGTTCCAGGACATCTACACAATGCAACGTGGTGAGTGTGCGTGCGTGCGTGCGTGCGTGCGTGCGTGTGTGTGTGCGCGCGCGCGCGCGCGCGTGCGTGTGAGAGAGAGATTTACAGTAAAGGTTCACAGTGACCTGTCGTCCCACCAAAATCAAACCAAGCCAAACTACCAAAAAGTCAAAGTCAAGCTCTGGGACTGCTGTGGCCCTTCAAGGAGTACGTAAAGGCACACACACATGTACGTGTATGCACACGTGTACACGTACAGACACACACACGTGTACACGTACACACACACACGCATCTGAAAACCTCAAGCATGTCCCATAAGAGGTTCCTGTCCAAAACAGGGCAAGGCCTCATGCAACGCAGCCCCCCCAGAACAAGCAACCCGATGGGGAAAGTGGGCAGGAGGCCTGAACAGAGCAGACCAAGACCAGGCATTTTCATCCACAAGGAAACAAAGCCAGAAAAAACCAACAGAAAACAACGCCCACAAAGGAAACAAAGCAACAAGGACGACGACCC
>NW_026648611.1:0-24643 GCF_030028045.1 Hippopotamus amphibius kiboko | reverse complement strand
GAGCTTGGGATGAACATATACACATTCCTATACATAAAGTGGATAATCAACAAGCTCTTACGACTTGGCACAGGAAACTATACTCAATACTTTGTAATAACCTATAAGAGAAAAAAAATCTGAAACAGAATCTATCTATATCTATCTATCTATCTATCTATCTATCTATCTATCATCTATCTATCTACCTATCTTTCTATCTAAATCACTGTGCTGTACACCTGAAACTGCACGACATTATAAATGCTTCAATTATTTCAAACAGAAAAGAATCTCCTAACCTGAGTGAGAGAGAGAGAGAGAGAGAACAGGACGGATTGTGAAATCTTTTCTTTGCCAGCTACAAGGGAAAATGAAAACAAACAAAACCCAATTTATTTTAAAAGTTGGACATCCATTTGGTGACTTGTACCCTTGTCAGCAAAATGGAATCACTTCTCTTTTTCTCCCTACCTGCTCCGTCCAGAATTCAGAAACTCTCCGTGAGGCTCCTTATTTCTTTGGCAAGAGAGTCACTTGCATGCATTCCTTAGAGGCCCACGTTACGTTTCCATAAAACGGGAATACACACTTGTGGATATGAGATTCTGGTGCTATTCATTTTCCTTAGGGTGCTGCTTTTAACCTGAAAACCGGACTGGATCCTGAAGTCTTTCAAGTTGCCCCCAATATCGGGCTACAACTCTCTCCATGAATGTTTCCCACTTTCGCCCAGCCCACCCTTTTGACTTGGCATCACTGACAACGAAAACGGCCCTTTGCCTGAAGCCCTACAGACCGAAGCTGGAGGACTTGGTGAAAACTTTAGAGACATGGCCACCACAGCTCCTATGGAAACCATCCTGGTGCCTGTTTCTGTGAGAGCCACTCTGAAAGTCGAACCAAACACCCATCATCACAGCCATTTCAAACTGCTAAAGTTGCTTCCACCCTAACATCTACAAATCTTCTTCACTGACACCGCCCCCCACACGCTCCCCCCCCCCCACCTGTTTATAATCGGCTCCAGTGATGGACCTTTGTCTTCCTTTGGTTTCCATACAAGTGCCTCTTAGGAAATAACCTGATTGCTTGCACCACAGGCCTAGTTTTTGGGAGCCCATCAACATCACTGCCTCCTGAGAGGAGATATGATAACTGTTTCACAGAACCGACCTGTTCTCAGAACTCAGAAACAGTTTCCATGAAATGGAGGCCTCTACTAACCTATTTTCTCCCTTTCCCTCCCTCCCCGCCTCCCTCCCTCCCTCCATCTCCCTCTCCCTCTCTCACACACACACACACACACACACACACACACACACACAGACACACACAGAGTCACCAGGTCAGCTTTCAATATGTTCAGAGTAGGCCGCCCCAAAATGTGTCTCCTTGAATTCAAGTCGCTTAAGAACTGGACAGCACAAGACCGGACATTCTGGCCCTCCTTTCTGTCCTCCCACAGCAGAGCACGATCTCAAGTTAAGACGTTTGCTTCCACGCATGTCCGTGATTCTCAAATGGTTTAGTGGGGTTTCCTGGGTTAGGAAAAAGAGGGGACTCCTATTTGCCTGAGACAAGGAGAAGTTCTCACACAACCTTCACCCATCCCTCCCTCCCTCCCTCCCTGCAGTTTGGAGGGGGCAGCCTAAGGGTGGGGAAATTGGGGAAGGAAAAAAAAAAGCCGTTCGATAAAGGGGAGCTCGAGGCAAAGTCAAAGGCTCCGGATCTGACCGGAGAGCATTCTGCATTTGAATGAAGCGATTGAACAAGGCCCTGCGGAATGAAGCGTCCGGACTTCCCCTCCCCCTCTCCCGGCAACTATCAGCCCTGGCGACTTGGGAAGGAGCGAGCGGTGGAGAAGCGGGCGGGGGCGGGGGCGGGGGCGGGGGCGGGACCAACAGACAATAGCCTCTGCCTGCCTGCCTGCCTGCCGGGCTGAGGCCTGAGGGCTGCGGGCCACGCTGGTTTCTGCAACTCAATCCCTTCCAGGAAGCACCTGTGATGACTGCTTGGCAGGGAATGGTCAAAGCTGAACTCTCTTGGCCTATTTCTGAAAAAGGCCTGAGTCTCAGCTACGACAGATTTTCTGGATTTCTTGGCCCATGCGCGGACCCGCACCCTCCCATCCTGTCAGATCCTTTGTACCCACACCTCCCCTGGGAGAGTTCTTTGGCCTCGTCTGGAACATGAACAAGCAAAACCAAACACAGTGTGACATAATGTATTGGTCTTTATTGAAAAGAAACATGCTCCTCTCGCACACCTGAGGGCAGGAAGCAAAGGCAAGTTCTCAGCAGGACGGGGGACAGGGAACCCGAACCGAGGCTGGTCAGCAGTGGCCCCCTGCGCCCCACCGCCCCGCCCCCGATCCCCGTCTCTCCCAGGCCCACGAGGGGCCTCCCTTCCCCGCCTCTCTCTGTGCCCCTCGTCTCCAGCTCCCCCAGCCCAGCTTCTGCACCCCACCCCCCCATCCC
The DNA here is from genome assembly GCF_030028045.1 of Hippopotamus amphibius kiboko. Taxonomy (NCBI): domain Eukaryota; kingdom Metazoa; phylum Chordata; class Mammalia; order Artiodactyla; family Hippopotamidae; genus Hippopotamus; species Hippopotamus amphibius. The sequence continues at coordinate 22,184 of NW_026648611.1, read as the reverse complement.
CGGCCCCGGGAAGGGGAGGCATGTCTGTCCCAGCTCCAGTTCTGATATTTCACTTGTGAAACTTCCCTAGGCCCAGGTGCCAGCTTGCCGTCCTGCTGCTTCATGTCCGTCTCTATCAGCCATGCCCAAAGGGCACGTGAAATTATGGACAGCAAATAGCACACCTAGAGGGTGTGTGTGTGGGGGTGGGGTGTGGTGTCCCTTCTCCAGGAAGCAGTGAGGGAACAGAAGGAGGCCTGGGGGAAGGAGTCCTGGGTGCCTATCATCGTGCCCCCGCCCCCCCACCGCCCCGCAGTGCACCATTCGTTTCCATCTCCGCATCTGAAGGACACGTAGTCCTCGTTGAAGCAACTTGATGAGGATTCCCCTCCTAACGACGTGACAGAACCTATGAAGAACTGCACTCCTTGAATCCATAAATGCTAACAGGATCCAAGGAGTTTTCCATCAATGGCCGAAAAAGAAATGGTCCTGAACATAATAACTGCCAAGTATTCCTCTAGACGGAGGCATCATTCACTTTTTCTTTTTTTAACTTATTTTCTTTTTATGTTTTACAATAAACTGTATATATTTAGAGTGTACAATTTGGTACCCCAATCTTCCAATTCATTCCCCCCCAACCCTCCCCACTTTCCCCACTTGGTGTCCATATGTTTGTGCTCTACATCTGTGTCTCTATTTCTGCCTTGCACACCAGTTGATGTGTACCATTTTTCTGCAGTCCACATATATGTGTGAATATACAATATTTGTTTTTCTCTTTCTGACTCACTATCTTTCACTTGTTAACAACAGTAACGACGATGACGCCGACGACAAGGACAAGGATAAGGACCGGAAAAACAACAACAGAGAGAGCACTGGGCGAGTTTTCCACTTCTTAAAGGAAGGAGGCCGTGTTCCCAGGCAGGTTGGCTCAGCTGCACAGTTTCCTCCGGTGACTATTCCTGGGGGCACCGTCGAGGTGATGCACGAAACACACAGGAGGAGGCCTTCTTGAATGTCCTGCCCAGGAAATGGGGACATGATTCCAGCAGTGGCAATGGCTGCCCTTCTCTTTAGGGTGACACACGGGCCTGATGGCACTGGGCAAACCCTCCCCTCCCTCCCTCCCTCCCACCTTCCTTCCTTCCTTCCTTCCTTCTTGAGGCTCTTGGCCTCCCCACTTTAAGGAAGAGCCCAGGGCCCAGCAGAAAAGACCTTCTGCTGATCCTTGCCAGGGGGCTCTCATTTTACACACTTGAATAGGATCAGTAGACACCGTCATCCCATGAGAAGCAGACAATATCATCTAAAAGCCTACTTTCCTGGTGTCTCAGCGTGCAGGGCTCCTCCTTCTCAGGGATCTTGCGCTCTGTAGGGATAATTCACATGCTGGGGGAGTAGGTTCCCAATAGCATCTTATGAAATGGATTACAGGATGTCTTCCTTTGAAAAAGATAAAGATTATTTGGGAAAGTTATTCATATGAAGCACATGGATGATATCCTCTCTGATCTATATATTAGAGTTGACCGTTGAACAACCAACATGGGGGATTAGGGGGGCCGACTCCACACACACCATTGAGAACCCATGCATAACTTCACAGTCCAAGCTCTGTATCGGGGCTTGCACTTCTGAGTACTCAGCAACCAGAGATCCTGCAGTGCCATAGTGCACAGCTATGGAAAACATCCCCTTATGAGTCACACACACACACACACGCGTGCGCGCGTCCTCGAGCGCAGACATCTCAACTTTGTTACACAAGAGTTAGTGGTGTTCAAATAATCTTAGAAGTGACGACTGCTGTCTGATGAAATCAATGGATCCATCAATCAATCTATGACACTACACTTTGTATTTCCTAGTCTCAAAATGATTTGGAATTTGGCTCCTTAGAAGTTTAGCTTGGTCCTTCAAGGACAGTGTCAGTCAGAGAGAAAATAACATTTCTTCAAATCATGGAAGTGAAATAGTCCTGGACGCTTATGTGAAACATTAACAGAATTTTTCTTCTTTATTTTATAAGATAACTGGAATTAGGAAGAAAATCTCCTCGTGAAAAACCAGGTGCTACCTTTCCTTGACTGACGATCGAAGAGGAGAAAGCATTTTCTGGGCCCATGCAACTTGAGAGAAGTTCTAACTTTTCTGGAAAAGAAAGATTCCCACCCTCCCCTTGCTCGGCCATGCTAGAAACCTTCCCCTGCCCCAAACTCTGACGTGTCCCCTTGTTTGGCCTCACTGTGTGTCGTCTGTGGGCACGGGAACACACTTGCATTCCGTAACAGGAGAGCCTATGGAGAAAAGATCTCTGGCCACTTTCATGGGATCTGCATTGCTGGCTAGGTAAACCTAAGACGTCAAAAGAAGTGCCTTGGAACACATGCTCCTTCCACACTGGTCACCTCATAGGATTCCTAAATGACTCTGGTTCAGCACTCACTCGACTTGGCTGTGTTTCTGTGCTTCCTGACCTAAAGGATCTATCTGGATATGCCACCCGATAGAAGCTGAAATAAATTCACTTTGGATGTGTGTGAATGCCGTTCATACAGAGAGCGGGGACTGCAGGGAGCTCTTGTGGATAAAGAAAAATGGGGGAACACATGTAGGCGACAGCACATAAAGTATAGAAAGATACACGAAGGTTTCCTTCGTTCGCGGGTTGGGAAGGGGGAACGACAGAACATTCCCTGCTTCTACTCCACGCACGCATGCACGCAGGCAGGCAGGCAGGCAGGCAGGCAGGCAGGCACCGGAGTGGGGTGGGGTGGGGGGAGCTGGCTCCTTACCCCACCCACCAGGGAAGCGTGCGCGTTTAAGGAGACCAGGAGGAACGTGGTGGTGGTGGCGATGAGGAAGGAGGACCACGTTCAAGGTGTGGATTTGCGGTGAGGGCTACGTGAGGTGACTAAGAACTCGGTGCAGTGAGCGGCCCATACAAGGACAGAAGCGATGGTCCCCTAATGCTTGCAGGGCCTGGCCAGGAGCATGAACGGGCGCCCGTGTCCCCAGGTTGGCATCATGACACTAGTTCATCCCTGTGAAACAGGATGTGTTTTCTGTGTTCTCCTGTCTTGACAAACACACGTCTTTACCTGTGTCTCCGTACAACGACGGTCTCTGCGTGACAGTCGGCAGAACATCCCCAGGGACAATTATCACAGAGACCTGAGGTTCTGCTTGGCTGGCAATGCTTGTGTGAATGCTGCAGTGAGATACAGACAGACAGACAAACAGACAGACAGACAGACACACACACACACACACACACAAACACACACCCCTACCTATAATTATGTGTATTTAATACGATATCTTTATTGATTTTCTGTCTCAGATGACTAATGATGCTGTCAGCCTCATGATTTTCACACAGGGTTTCTGTGTGTGTCCTACTGTCGGGACAACATAGCCGGTCTGTGTCATGGAAACAGAGACACCGTGGGAGTCACAGGAATGAAGACCTCGTTCTAGGAACTGGACCTTCCAGAGGCCTGGGAGCAGCTGGGCAGGGCAGGGCTGGGCTTGGCTGCGGAGGAGGGGAGGGGAGGGGAGGGGAGGGGAGGGAAGGCTGTGGCTCTCAGTCCTCTGAGTGCCCGGTGGCAGTGGCGGAGGTGGCAGTGCCGACGGAGCTGTCAGCGCCCACAGGGAAAGGTAGCCACCGAAGTGCGGGGCCACAGGGGAGACATGGAGAGACTCGGGGGAAGGCACAGCTGTCCCTCGGTGGATCTGCGGCCAGGCAGCCAGGAGTGGCCTGGGTCACTGTCGTCCAGGGGGCACCAGCTGGGAACACTAGCCAGACGCAGGGCGGCGGGTGTGTGTGTGTGAGTGTGTGTGTGTGTGTGGATGGACAGCCTTCCACCCTGCACCTCTGTGCCCACCTGTCACCATGTGGGATGGCAACAGCCTGCAGAGAGCCTTGGCTGTGGCTTCACTTCCAATGCCTACATCCCATCCAGCGTTCTCTTTGCACCAGCCCTACCCTGGGGTCGCACGGGGAGGGGGAGACTCAGAAAGGCGGTTCCCAGGCTGCCCCCGCATGGAAGTCACATGAGCCTCCGGACATGGCCGTGCCACGTCAAACACGCATCTTGAGGTAGGTCAGACTTTCCATTGTGTTACAGTTTGTTTCCTTGGGAGAAGTTGTGTCTCTTAGGCCAGGAGCAACTGGAATTGTCGGTCAAAGTCCTCAGGCAGCCCTTTGACTTGGAGGCCGAGCACAAGTTTGACACGGTATGTTTCCGGTGACATGGAATTGCAGATGGCCCACGAAGCATGCTCTCGCCAATACTGCCAAGCCTGTGGTCTCACAGGGGACGGTCTCCTCGACCGAGATGTCACCATCTCGGGAATCCGCACCTGGAGCGACACGGTGACCTCAGGACGAGCGCCCTGTCTGTGCGCCCCATCCGGATGCGCGTGGACGGGAATGGAGCAGCTCTGGGAACGGTGGACGATGCCAGCTCTTGTTCTTCTGCTCTGCTGCCTGCCGTGCACGGCTGTGGAGAGGGAATCGCCGCTGTGGAGAGGGATGAGCCGAGTCCAGTGTCTCTGAACCCACCCCAAGCAAAGAGGAGCAGGAAAGTGGGTGTGGGCCCTCCCTCGTGTGTGGCCAGGATCCTGTGCAGAGGGAGAGTCCCTGGCCCTCCCGCTGAGAGGAAGGTGCGAGAGGTGGATCGGCGGCGTCTTTCCTCGGGGCCCCAGAGCTTCTGCGGCTCCGATCTCCCCTCTTCACAGTTCTAGTTGGCGCCCGCCCCAGCACAACCTACCTGAGAGCTTCCCTGGTATCCGGAAGCGATGGCTTTGTGTTTTGAGGACGGAAGGGGAGAAAGAGCTGAGCAAAGCTTTTCCCTGGAACCTGAGTGTCTATGGGTGTGTCTGGCCCATCACCAGCGAGCGTGCTGAGTGCCACTTCCTGAGGGCAGGTGCTCTTTAAGGAAAGTATGGCTTCGTATCTTTGTTACACGCAGGCCCTTCTAGAATGTGGAGCGAGTTTCTCAAGAATCCCAGCAGAATCCCAGGTGCTGTGGAGGCTAGGGCCTCAAAGGTCCGGCTCCATCCCCTCTCTCCATCCTGGCCTGGCCTGGCCTGGCTGGGCCCCTAAGGACCCTGCTGGCCTCTAGAGTGGCCCCTGCTTCTCGGTTGGTTTCCATGCTGCTGCTCACAGAGCCATCTTCTCCAAAGGCAGCCGATCGCCGTATTCCTTCCGTGGAGCTCTGGCACAGCTCTCCTTGGCTTGGATGATAGCATGAGAGGACTGACAAGCTGGGTCCTTCCTCCAGGGCTGACCTTTTACAAACTCCACCTTGAAGAGGAGTAAAGTCAGCATGTCATTCTCACGTGTAAATGGGACCCGAAGGGCCCGTTCCTAGCTCTACCACTTGGGAAAGTGGGGGACTCTTCCGTCAAGGAAACGGAGAGCTCATACTTGATGGTGCGGTTGTCAGAAGCCTTTTTCTAAGCCTCCCCTGGCCCCACTGTGTCAGAAAGACGTGTCCCTCCACCTGCCGGGGACTTGATGAAGGAGAGTCACTCTGGTAGAAGTACCCGAAGCTCGATGACTTCACTGCCGTCTCCCTTTCTCTGGCACGGGCCCGCCCCTGGAGGAGCCCTGTCTTTGCCTAGCCGTGACGGCACCGCTCAGGGGAGCTGGAGACAGGACCCCAATGAGGGCAGGTGGATGGGTGCCTGTTCAAAATGACCTACACACCCAATCTGCCGTAGACATGGTGCACAGATCGTGGACGTGCCTGTGCCCCCGAAGACATCCGTGTGGCCCCGGGCATCCGGCAGCCATCTTCTCCATGTTCGCCTGACCTGTGCTCTCGCTCTTTTCTCCAGAGCACTCGCCTGATGATTCGTGGGGGAATGAAACCCCAGCTGGCAGGAGCCGAATGATCTTCCCAACACAAGGGAAAAGAAGAGGTGGGGTCCCGCATCCCTCCAATGTGTCTGTGCCTAAGAATGAGTTTCTAAGAAATCTCATCCTCCTTTAGCTCCCTTAACTCTCCCCCGCCCCCCCCACCCCCACCCCCGGCGCCCGCCAGCCCGGGCCATAGTATAGTTACTTTCCCAGATTTCCTCCCTCTCCTCAGCAGAACCGAAGAGATTGTAGGTGTTGCCACTTCTCTGAGTCTTTCTTTGCTTTCTTAGGAGGGCTGCCCCATGTCACGTAAAACTTGGAAGACATACACGCGTGAGCATCTCTCCTTGTGATTCTAACCCAGGGAAGAGCACTTAAAAATCGAAAGGAGGCAAACTAGGGTTCAGGCACCCAGAGTTGAGCCGGGTGGCCACTGGGAAGAGAGTTCCAGATGCCTTCCTGTTTGGGGGAGGGGGAAATCTCCCCCTCTGCCCCTCTTGAGTCCTCGTGGCTGGACTCATCCTAACATGGACTCAAGGCAGGCGGATAGAGGAAGCGGGAGCGGGAACACGTGTTCGTTTGTTGTTGTTGTTGTTGTTGTTGTTGTTGTTTTACCTTCTAGCCCTGAGAAGTGGCTGAGGCGGGCAGCTTTTCGACTGTGTAGACCAAGGGACAGTACATGTGTGAGACAGGGATCAGACCGAGAGACTTAGCTTTCGGGTGTGCCCTGAGGGAAGGAAGAATCTAAACAGAGTTTGGGCTTGGGGGGGTCCCTGAAAGAAGTCACAGTGTTTGTCTCCCTAGGCTTCTCGGCCCCAATGAATTCCCTACTTTGGGGATCGGAGCGTCCTCCTAACTCCAGGTGCGGATGCAGGGAGTGCGCCTTTCACCCAAGAGAGAGATGGATGTCTCGCTTTCAGGGAGACACAAAGGAGAGCCCGAGGGTCCCTCTTGTGTTGGCCGCCTGCTTGAGGTCACCGTCACGCCAAATGATCACTGTGCCACGGAGGTGCATTTTGGCGTGGCCTATCCTGGGCTCCACAGCCACCTCCCTGAGAACGGGTATGGTCAGAACCGTAGGAAGCTCAAGGGCGCCGCCAGCCGCTTTCAAAAACGTATCTGTCAGCACCTGCTGGCTGCAACCGCGAGGTTTCCAAGTGCCCTCCGCATATTCTCCCCCTCCCCCGCAACGACCTCATCACTTCCAATCCTGGCGAACAATGTATGGAACCTTTGCTGGGGTTTTCGTTTGTTTCTCTTTTGTGGGGTTTCTCTCTCTCTCTCTCTCTCTCTCTCTCTCTGTCACACGCGCTCTGATGTTCGGGGCCTAATGGGAGAAATGAAATCAAGCGAGGGGTTTTGCCCTCAGGTTGCCTTGGTCTCGGGTTGACTTGTGTGCGCTGAGAAAGACGGCCTTTACTGAAGGCCCTGCACAGACTTTTTGACACCCCCGATCCATGGAATCCTGAAGCTGTGGAACCTAGAAATCTTTCAGTCTCCTTTTGATTTGGAAATCTTCTCCTTGACAGAAAGAAGCCCATTTAAAAGAGAAAAAGAAAAAGTGGAACTGCATGAGCAGATCGGTTTTTAGATCTCAGCCGGACGGCTGCCCGGTTCTCTGGGGAGAACTGTCTTCATCTTGCAAATCTGTACACACAGCCCACAGTGGCCTGGGATGGAGGCCAGTGGACTGGATTGGGCAGAACCTGAGACCAGAGGAAAGAGAAAAAAAATAAGAAAAATGGTGGTGGTGGTTGGGGGGAGGGGGAAGAGGTCTGCTTTGAAAAATAGGAACTGCTGGCAGGGCTCCCTCACCCCCACCCCCCCCACCCCAAAGTAGGACTGTGTATCCAGGCGTAGAAATGATACTGTGCCAAGAAGGCAAGCGCTGTTGAGACTGCTGTTCCTATGATGTTACAAACCGAAAGCGATGCTTTCTGGTCGAGGCTCTCCATGACAATCTACTAAGCAAATCATACGTTGGCTGTTTTGGACGTTCTCTGCAGTTTTCATTGGGAGTGAGGAAGAGCCGTTTGTACATGTTTTGATACAATGTTTTGAATGCTGTGGGACCATGGTATGTTTCCGCCGTGGATGAACAAGGTTGCCTTTTCCAGCTTCCGCTTGCATGGTCATTTCCTGGTCCTGACGACCCCCCCCCCCGCCCCAAGTGAGGGAGGCCTGTGTGTCTTTGTGTCCATTTAGAAGGGTTGGTGCTTGATGCCAGCATGATATCCAAATCTTGATTTTGGACTTACCAAACTACTGTTGGGAGTTTGTTTCTTGTCTTAATCTCCCTTAACTCTTGCAGTCACCTGAGTGTCCAGTCTTGATCTCGCGTCTCTCTCTGCCTCTGTCTCTGTCTCTCTCGCTCTTTCCTTTTGTTGATTTCTTCAAGGCAAGCCATCTTTTTCCTCCTCCTCCTCCCCCTCCTCCTCCCCCACCACCCTCCTCTTCCTCTTCCTCCTTTCTCTGCCCCCCTCCCCCCTCCCTCCCTCCTCCCCCCGCCCTTTTAAAATTGAAGTCTAACAGACTGACAAGAGTATATTGGTTTTCAGGTGTATACCCTAGCGAGTGGCTATGTTTACACATGACCCAGGGATCTCCGTGATAAGTCTCGTTACTGTCTGTCACCATTCGATGTCATGACAGTAGGATGGACTCTATTCCGCCTGCTGTACATGACATCCTGCGAGTGCGTTGTTTATTTCATAACTAGAAGTGGGCACCGCTTCCTCTCCCTCACCTATTGCACTCGTCTCCCTCTTCCCCCCTCCCTCCCTCCTCTGGCCACCCCCCATTTGTTCCTTTTAGGTGTCGATGAACCTGTTTGCGGTTCCTTCTTTGTGTTCATGTGTGTGTATTGCTGTGCACGTTCTTCACAGACATGATAGTCTCGCGACCTGAGGTATCTTGTGTAGCGCAATGCCCTCTGGGTCTCTCCATGTTTCTGCGGATGGCAAGACCTCATTCCCTTGTAGGGTTGAGTCATAAGCGTGCGCGCGCCTGTGTGTGACTAGGTAGAGATGTATGCACACAGAGAGCGCTATCGGTATGTCCCTAACTATGGCTACATAGGGATAGGTGTGGATACACATACACGTGTGTGTATGTGTCACCCTCACCCCCTCGGTGGGCACGTAGTGGAGTTGCTGGGTCACGTGGTAGTTGTTGGTGCAGTGCTTTCAGGGACTTCTGTGCTGTTTTCCGTAGTGTCATCTGTTGTCGGGGAGCCATTCTGTCAGGCACCAGGTGATATCTCTGAGTCCTCCAGCATGACATGTTGGTGGTCTCTCTCAGCGTGAAAAATAGTTGTCCCGTCAGGAGCCACTTTCCTCTGCCATTTGGAACTTGCTGTCGTGATTCCAGATCCTGGGCCTGGCCGTGTATGCTTGTGCAGAGAAATGCCAGCGCTTTTTATCATACCCTCCATTTAAAAAAAAAAATTGTTCTGTATTTGATGGGCTGTGTTGGGTCTTTTTTTGCTGTGTGCGGGCTTTCTTTCCGTTGCGGTGAGTGGGGGCTCCCCTTCGTTGTGGTGCGCAGGCTCCTCATTGCCAGTGGCTTCTCTTGGTGCGGAGCACGGGCTCCAGGCACGGGGGCTTCAGGAGTTGCGGCACATGGGCTCAGTCGTTGTGGCTCACGGGCTTCGTTGCTCTGCGGCATGTGGGACCTTCCTGGAGCAGGGATCGAACCCGTGTCCCCTGCAGTGGCGGGCGGATTCTTAAGCAGTGCGCCAGCTAGGCAGCCCCAGTTGTTTCTTGTATTTCAGGGAAAGGTTTCCTTTGGCTTTTGGTTTTGTCCCCGCCCCCACCCCCCAAGAAAGGTACTGTTGGTTGCTTTGTTGACAGTGGAAAACTGTGTTGCGGTTGCTGTTGGAGTGGTGGGGGTCGTCGTCCTTGTTGCTTTGTTTCCTTTGTGGGCGTTGTTTTCTGTTGGTTTTTTCTGGCTTTGTTTCCTTGTGGATGAAAATGCCTGGTCTTGGTCTGCTCTGTTCAGGCCTCCTGCCCACTTTCCCCATCGGGTTGCTTGTTCTGGGGGGCTGCGTTGCATGAGGCCTTGCTCTGTTTTGGACAGGAACCTCTTATGGGACATGCTTGAGGTTTTCAGATGCGTGTGTGTGTGTACGTGTACACGTGTGTGTGTCTGTACGTGTACACGTGTGCATACACGTACATATGTGTGTGCCTTTACGTACTCCTTGAAGGGCCACAGCAGTCCCAGAGCTTGACTTTGACTTTTTGGTAGTTTGGCTTGGTTTGATTTTGGTGGGACGATAGGTCACTGTGAACCTTTGCTGTAAATCTCTCTCTCACACGCACGGGCGCGCGCACGCACGCACGCACACTCACCACGTTGCATTGTGTAGATGTCCTGGAACGCGGTTTCTTTAGTGGATGGCTGTTGACACGCTGCTCCCCACCCCCCCGCCCCCGCCCCTGCCCCCGCCCGCCGGTGACTGTGGTCAGTCCGTTTTGAAATCCACGTTCTGACCTCAAGGGCGTGTTCCCCACCCACACACCCATGTGTTCTCTTTGGACTTTGTCGCGGTCTGTGCGGAAATAGATGTTTGTTTCCATTTGTGTGGGGCCAGAGTGTATGTTTACTTTCGTTTCTAGCTTCCGGGCTCTGCGTGTCAGCTTTCCAAAGCCCTTCTCCGTGCCAGAAGGGATGAATTCCTGCGTCGTTCTCGGAGCGCTTGCCTGGTTTCGTTTCGCTGGTCCCCGCCTTCCCTCCCTCCCTCCCTCCCTCCCTCTCACCCTCCGGGGAGCTGGGGATCTCGCTTGTGGCACTGTGGGCGTCTCCGTGGAATTCCCCGCGCCCCCCCCATGGGCTGGAATCGCGTCCCCTTCCAGGCAGCCTCCCGGCGGCATCTTGCCAGCTACCCCCGCCCCCGTGTGCTGCCGGGGATCGGGACGCGCCGTGTCGTGTCGTGTCGTGTCGGGCAGGGAGCTAGCTCCGAGGCGGACCCCTCGGGGCCGCGCGGGACGCCCGCCCCGCTCCGGGAGGAGCTCGGGCGTTTGGGCGGCCCAGCGCTCCGGCGTCCTCGGTGGCCGGCCGGCGACCGGGATCCGGCCCGGGGACGTTCGAGCCGGTTGTCGGGCGCCACCTGGCGGCCGCTTTTATATTGTCCCTTCCCTCCGGAGCTCCGGCGACCTTGTCGAGGGCTGTGACTCAGCCGCCGGGCCCGAAGCAGAGTTCCGGGAGGCGAGGCACGCTGGTGCTGGCAGCCCCGGTGGCGCCGAGGCGTAGGCACCTCCTGCTGTCGCCTGAGATTGGGCCTGCAGATCTATGGGGCTGTGACTGCCGCCGCGCTCCCGAGCCGGGGCGGAGGGCCCGCCTGGCCGGGTCGACCAGCATGCGCCCGTGCCCCTCCAGCTGCGGGAACCCATGTCGGGTCGTGCTGCCGCGGTGGGAGAGGAGAGGGTCTGCCGCGCCCGGAGCGCCTGGGACTTGGTGGCCCGGCCTTCTCCTGGGCCGCCCTTGGGAGCGTTCGTTCCCCGACCCCCCCCCACCTCCCTTCCCGGTGCCCCCGCGTCCCGCTCCGGAGGTGGGGACCGGCTCGGGCCGAGCGTTGAGGCCGGTGGAGGCCGCCACGGGCTCGGTGGTGGACGCGCGTGCGTCCCAGTCGTCAGATTCTTTCGGACCGATGGTTTTCCGAGCCGGACTCCAGAGGTGAGGACCGGCCTGGGCCGCCAGCAGTGACGCGGAGAGGCTGGCCCGGGCCTGGGTGCGTTGCCCCAGGGCTCCGGGCGTCTCCCTGGAGAAATGGGTTCAAGTCCCGATGGGTCCGGAGACGTGGACGGACCGGCCCCTGCTCGCGCAGGTGGCCGGCGAGGGTGCACCCGGCCTGTCAGCGTGCCCGCGTGGGTCCCGGTCGTCGGACGCGACTTTGCCTCCCCCCTCCGCCCTCCACCCCGAGTCCGGGCCGGGAGGTGGGGACTGGCGCGAGCCCTACTGGGTGGCCCGGGGAGGGGCTCCCGGGCCCGGGCGTGGTCCCTCATGGGGCCCGCTCATCGGAGGCGGCTCGGAGGGGTGCTGAGTTTCTTTCTTGGAACCAAGTCCTGGCCCGGAGACTCGGATGGACCGGTCCCTGCCCGTGTGGGGGGACCGGGGAGGGCGTCCCCAGCCCGCTCCCTCTCCCCCGTGTCCCCGGCCCACTCTGCCACCCCTCCATCCCCGGGTCGACCAGGTGGCCTTGGGCGCTCCGGGGCAAGTGTGGATGGGGAAGTGTTGGGGGCAGGTGGCCGGACCGAGGTTCCGGGGGCCCCCGTGAACCTCGTGGGTGGGCCCCGCTGTCGGGCGCGATGATTTTTTTCGCCGGAAATGGGGCCTTTTTGCCACCAGATAGGTGCTGACACGGTGTTCTTCTGCGTCTGTCGCCGATAGATGCTGGGGCTCCGGACGCGGGCAGGACTCCGGGCTGGGGGCGGCTGTCTGATACCCGGCTCGGTCCTTGCCACTTGAGCTGCCCGCTTGGGCCTGCGTGCCGGCTCTTGCGTGCGCGTCCGGCTGCTCCGACCCGCGGTGCCGCCTCCGGCCGCTGGCTGAGCCCGAGGGCGGCGGGGCCAGGTGGCGTTGGGTGCTCGACCCTGTGCGCTGCCCCCGCTGCAGGCACCCGGTGGTGAGTGGCCGGCACGACCCCACCCCACAGGCTCTGTGCCCCGTGTCAGGCGTTCTCGTCCTGGGGTGGTTGGCTGCTCTTGCCCGAGAGGAAGGGGCGCCGGCGAGGCGGAAGCGGGCCTCAGTGTGACGGGTCCTCGCCGTGCCTCCCCTGCGGGCCTCTCCCACCGTGGCTTTAGGCTGGGTGGGTCAACCGATTGATGTGGTGGTGCCACACTCCGCCGGGCTGGGCCTAAGCCATGCCAGAAGAGGGACGGACGTTCCTGGGGGACGGGACCGCTCTTCTCGTTCTGTCCGCGGGCTCCTCGCCTCTCTTCCGCCCCACCTGCCTGGGTGTGCGGAAGGCAGGGGTGCGGCCTCTGGCCCTGAACCCGTGGTCTCCCGCCCCCGCCTCCCAGCGTGGGCGCGGGGACCGGGGTCCTCGGACGCAGCAGACGCTCTCGCTTTGCCTCCTTGGCGTACGCCTCGCGAGCGGCCCTCCCCGCGGCGGGGAGGGCCGCCCCGCCGCCACGCTGCGTGCCCCCGTCGGTGTGCGAGCGTGCCTCGCCTGGCCCTCCGTGGTGCTCCTGGAGCGCTCCAGGTCGTCCCTCAGGTGCCCGAGGCCGAGCGGTGGTGTTGTTCCCCTTTCCCAGCGTGTCCCTCGGGTCTCTGCCACCGTGGCATGTGCCGTGAGCGGCTCTCTCTTGGGGGGGTTCGAGACGGTAAGGGAGGTGCGCCTGCCTGTTCCCCCCCCGGCGGTGGGGTCAGGGGCCGCCTCGTTGTGCTGGTCCTCTGCGGCGTGCCACGGGGTGCTGAGCTTGGCCGAGCGCACGCCCCGTGTGGCCCCCGCTACGTGGGGGGCTGCGTTCGGGCGTGGGAGCGATCGTGGGGGCCGGGGCCTGTGAGAGAGGGGGCTGTGTCACGCATCTTGGGCGTGCTCCCCCTCGAGGGCCCGAGGGGCGAGCCCGAGGGCAGCAAGCCTACCGAGGTCGTGCCCCGGCCCTGGCCGCGAACGCTCCCGTGGGCCGTTTGCTTACCCATACCGCAGACTCCCTCCCCTCCAGCCGACTGGAGGGGGGTGTAGGCAGCTCACGGAAGCGCCTCTGTGGGCCCGAAGGGGAGGTGATGAGTGGGGCATGACACGCCCATTCTGTCCATTCAACAGAGGGTCAGGGCTACAGCAGACCCCAGAGAGGGACAGCAGACCCCAGAGAGGGGCAGCAGCCCGGCCGGCCACTGGGTCTCCATGTCTCAGGCTTCCCGGGGAACCTCCCCCCCTTCTCCCCGCCTCCCTCCACATTCCGCCACCCACCTTGGTGCATTTAGAATGGCTCCAATTGTAAATAGATGCTGGTGGGAAGATTTCTACAGGTTACCTGCAATGGCTGACCTGTCATGCTTGTAACCCTGGGAGAGAACAATTCTCTTTGTCCCCAGAGGCGTCAGACCTCCTCTCTCAGGAACCCCTGAACCCCGGCCACTGGACTTCACTCCACTGCCACGTAGTATGGGTCCTCCAAACGTTCCTGTGACGGTGAGTATGGTTTCCATGTGGGTTGAAGCCTCCCCTTGCTGCAAGCCTTCTGTCCTCACCATGGCATAGAGACGGTTAAAAAAAAATTGTGTTTGCCACTTTGGGTATACCTTCCACAGCCTGCAGTGACCAAGGCACCCACTTCGCTGGGCAAGTCCTATGAGCCTTCACAAAAGCTCTTGCAAACTTCTTGGGACCATCACTTTTCCAGTCACACTCAATCATCAGGCAAGATTGACACGGCCGATGGGAAAACTGGACTCCGAGAAGAAAGAGTGACCTATGTGGGGCTGAATGAACTGAGGGCTAGGATGATAGTGTGTGTATGACTACTTGTCTACAATAGGACTGATTGGGGAAGCCGGGGTGGGGGGCAGGGTGCGGATACCTTAGGAGCTTGGGATGAACATATACACATTCCTATACATAAAGTGGATAATCAACAAGCTCTTACGACTTGGCACAGGAAACTATACTCAATACTTTGTAATAACCTATAAGAGAAAAAAAATCTGAAACAGAATCTATCTATATCTATCTATCTATCTATCTATCTATCTATCTATCTATCATCTATCTATCTACCTATCTTTCTATCTAAATCACTGTGCTGTACACCTGAAACTGCACGACATTATAAATGCTTCAATTATTTCAAACAGAAAAGAATCTCCTAACCTGAGTGAGAGAGAGAGAGAGAGAGAACAGGACGGATTGTGAAATCTTTTCTTTGCCAGCTACAAGGGAAAATGAAAACAAACAAAACCCAATTTATTTTAAAAGTTGGACATCCATTTGGTGACTTGTACCCTTGTCAGCAAAATGGAATCACTTCTCTTTTTCTCCCTACCTGCTCCGTCCAGAATTCAGAAACTCTCCGTGAGGCTCCTTATTTCTTTGGCAAGAGAGTCACTTGCATGCGTTCCTTAGAGGCCCACGTTACGTTTCCATAAAACGGGAATACACACTTGTGGATATGAGATTCTGGTGCTATTCATTTTCCTTAGGGTGCTGCTTTTCACCTGAAAACCGGACTGGATCCTGAAGTCTTTCAAGTTGCCCCCAATATCGGGCTACAACTCTCTCCATGAATGTTTCCCACTTTCGCCCAGCCCACCCTTTTGACTTGGCATCACTGACAACGAAAATGGCCCTTTGCCTGAAGCCCTACAGACCGAAGCTGGAGGACTTGGTGAAAACTTTAGAGACATGGCCACCACAGCTCCTATGGAAACCATCCTGGTGCCTGTTTCTGTGAGAGCCACTCTGAAAGTCGAACCAAACACCCATCATCACAGCCATTTCAAACTGCTAAAGTTGCTTCCACCCTAACATCTACAAATCTTCTTCACTGACACCGCCCCCCACACGCTCCCCCCCCTCCACTGGTTTATAATCGGCCCCTGGCGACTTGGGAAGGAGCGAGCGGTGGAGAAGCAGGCGGGGGCGGGGGCGGGGGCGGGGTGGGGCGGGACCAACAGACAGTAGCCGCTGCCTGCCTGCCTGCCTGCCTGCCGGGCTGAGACCTGAGGGCTGCGGGCCACGCTGGTTTCTGCAACTCAATCCCTTCCAGGAAGCACCTGTGATGACTACTTGGCAGGGAATGGTCAAAGCTGAACTCTCTTGGCCTATTTCTGAAAAAGGCCTGAGTCTCAGCTACGACAGATTTTCTGGATTTCTTGGCCCATGCACGGACCCGCACCCTCCCATCCTGTCAGATCCTTTGTACCCACATCTCCCCTGGGAGAGTTCTTTGGCCTCGTCTGGAACATGAACAAGCAAAACCAAACACAGTGTGACATAATGTATTGGTCTTTATTGAAAAGAAACATGCTCCTCTCGCACACCTGAGGGCAGGAAGCAAAGGCAAGTTCTCAGCAGGATGGGGGACAGGGAACCCGAACCGAGGCTGGTCAGCAGTGGCCCCCTGCCGCCCACCGCCCCGCCCCCGATCCCCGTCTCTCCCAGGCCCACGAGGGGCCTCCCTTCCCCGCCTCTCTCTGTGCCCCTCGTCTCCAGCTCCCCCAGCCCAGCTTCTGCACCCCACCCCCCCATCCCCGGCCCCGGGAAGGGGAGGCATGTCTGTCCCAGCTCCAGTTCTGATATTTCACTTGTGAAACTTCCCTAGGCCCAGGTGCCAGCTTGCCGTCCTGCTGCTTCATGTCCGTCTCTATCAGCCATGCCCAAAGGGCACGTGAAATTATGGACAGCAAATAGCACACCTAGAGGGTGTGTGTGTGGGGGTGGGGTGTGGTGTCCCTTCTCCAGGAAGCAGTGAGGGAACAAAAGGAGGCCTGGGGGAAGGAGTCCTGGGTGCCTATCATCGCGCCCCCGCCCCCCCCACCGCCCCGCAGCGCACCATTCGTTTCCATCTCCGCATCTGAAGGACACGTAGTCCTCGTTGAAGCAACTTGATGAGGATTCCCCTCCTAATGACGTGACAGAACCTATGAAGAACTGCACTCCTTGAATCCATAAATGCTAACAGGATCCAAGGAGTTTTCCATCAATGGCCGAAAAAGAAATGGTCCTGAACATAATAACTGCCAAGTATTCCTCTAGACGGAGGCATCATTCACTTTTTCTTTTTTTAACTTATTTTCTTTTTATGTTTTACAATAAACTGTATATATTTAGAGTGTACAATTTGGTACCCCAATCTTCCAATTCATTCCCCCCCAACCCTCCCCACTTTCCCCACTTGGTGTCCATATGTTTGTGCTCTACATCTGTGTCTCTATTTCTGCCTTGCACACCAGTTGATGTGTACCATTTTTCTGCAGTCCACATATATGTGTGAATATACAATATTTGTTTTTCTCTTTCTGACTCACTATCTTTCACTTGTTAACAACAGTAACGACGATGACGCCGACGACAAGGACAAGGATAAGGACCGGAAAAACAACAACAGAGAGAGCACTGGGCGAGTTTTCCACTTCTTAAAGGAAGGAGGCCGTGTTCCCAGGCAGGTTGGCTCAGCTGCACAGTTTCCTCCGGTGACTATTCCTGGGGGCACCGTCGAGGTGATGCACGAAACACACAGGACGAGGCCTTCTTGAATGTCCTGCCCAGGAAATGGGGACATGATTCCAGCAGTGGCAATGGCTGCCCTTCTCTTTAGGGTGACACACGGGCCTGATGGCACTGGGCAAACCCTCCCCTCCCTCCCTCCCTCCCTCCCACCTTCCTTCCTTCCTTCCTTTCTTCCTTCTTGAGGCTCTTGGCCTCCCCACTTTAAGGAAGAGCCCAGGGCCCAGCAGAAAAGACCTTCTGCTGATCCTTGCCAGGGGGCTCTCATTTTACACACTTGAATAGGATCAGTAGACACCGTCATCCCATGAGAAGCAGACAATATCATCCAAAAGCCTACTTTCCTGGTGTCTCAGCGTGCAGGGCTCCTCCTTCTCAGGGATCTTGCGCTCTGTAGGGATAATTCACATGCTGGGGGAGTAGGTTCCCAATAGCATCTTATGAAATGGATTACAGGATGCCTTCCTTTGAAAAAGATAAAGATTATTTGGGAAAGTTATTCATATGAAGCACATGGATGATATCCTCTCTGATCTATATATTAGAGTTGACCGTTGAACAACCAACATGGGGGATTAGGGGGGCCGACCCCACACACACCATTGAGAACCCATGCATAACTTCACAGTCCAAGCTCTGTATCGGGGCTTGCACCTCTGAGTACTCAGCAACCAGAGATCCTGCAGTGCCATAGTGCACAGCTATGGAAAACATCCCCTTATGAGTCACACACACACACACACGCGTGCGCGCGTCCTCGAGCGCAGACATCTCAACTTTGTTACACAAGAGTTAGTGGTGTTCGAATAATCTTAGAAGTGATGACTGCTGTCTGATGAAATCAATGGATCGATCAATCAATCTATGACACTACACTTTGTATTTCCTAGTCTCAAAATGATTTGGAATTTGGCTCCTTAGAAGTTTAGCTTGGTCCTTCAAGGACAGTGTCAGTCAGAGAGAAAATAACATTTCTTCAAATCATGGAAGTGAAATAGTCCTGGACGCTTATGTGAAACATTAACAGAATTTTTCTTCTTTATTTTATAAGATAACTGGAATTAGGAAGAAAATCTCCTCGTGAAAAACCAGGTGCTACCTTTCCTTGACTGATGATCGAAGAGGAGAAAGCATTTTCTGGGCCCATGCAACTTGAGAGAAGTTCTAACTTTTCTGGAAAAGAAAGATTCCCACCCTCCCCTTGCTCGGCCATGCTAGAAACCTTCCCCTGCCCCAAACTCTGACGTGTCCCCTTGTTTGGCCTCACTGTGTGTCATCCGTGGGTGCGGGAACACACTTGCATTCCGTAACAGGAGAGCCTATGGAGAAAAGATCTCTGGCCACTTTCATGGGATCTGCATTGCTGGCTAGGTAAACCTAAGACATCAAAAGAAGTGCCTTGGAACACATGCTCCTTCCACACTGGTCACCTCATAGGATTCCTAAATGACTCTGGTTCAGCACTCACTCGACTTGGCTGTGTTTCTGTGCTTCCTGACCTAAAGGATCTATCTGGATATGCCACCCGATAGAAGCTGAAATAAATTCACTTTGGATGTGTGTGAATGCCGTTCATACAGAGAGCGGGGACTGCAGGGAGCTCTTGTGGATAAAGAAAAATGGGGGAACACATGTAGGCGACAGCACATAAAGTATAGAAAGATACACGAAGGTTTCCTTCGTTCGCGGGTTGGGAAGGGGGAACGACAGAACATTCCCTGCTTCTACTCCACGCACGCATGCACGCAGGCAGGCAGGCAGGCAGGCAGGCAGGCAGGGCACCGGAGTGGGGTGGGGTGGGGGAGCTGGCTCCTTACCCCACCCACCAGGGATGCGTGTGCGTTTAAAGAGACCAGGAGGAACGTGGTGGCGGTGGCGATGAGGAAGGAGAACCACGTTCAAGTGTGGATTTGCGGTGAGGGCTACGTGAGGTGACTAAGAACTCAGTGCAGTGAGCGGCCCATACAAGGACAGAAGCGATGGTCCCCTAATGCTTGCAGGGCCTGGACAGGAGCATGAACGGGAGCCCATGTCCCCAGGTTGGCATCATGACACTAGTTCATCCCTGTGAAACAGGATGTGTTTTCTGTGTTCTCCTGTCTTGACAAACACACGTCTTTACCTGTGTCTCCGTACAACGACGGTCTCTGCGTGACAGTCGGCAGAACATCCCCAGGGACAATTATCACAGAGACCTGAGGTTCTGCTTGGCTGGCAATGCTTGTGTGAATACTGCAGTGAGATACAGACAGACAGACAAACAGACAGACAGACACACACACACACACACACACAAACACACACCCCTACCTATAATTATGTGTATTTAATACGATATCTTTATTGATTTTCTGTCTCAGATGACTAATGATGCTGTCAGCCTCATGATTTTCACACAGGGTTTCTGTGTGTGTCCTACTGTCGGGACAACATAGCCGGTCTGTGTCATGGAAACAGAGACACCGTGGGAGTCACAGGAATGAAGACCTCGTTCTAGGAACTGGACCTTCCAGAGGCCTGGGAGCAGCTGGGCAGGGCAGGGCTGGGCTGGGCTGCGGAGGAGGGGAGGGGAGGGGAGGGAAGGCTGTGGCTCTCAGTCCTCTGAGTGCCCGGTGGCAGTGGCGGAGTTGGCAGTGCCGATGGAGCTGTCAGCGCCCGCAGGGAAAGGTAGCCACCGATGTGCGGGGCCACAGGGGAGACATGGAGAGACTCGGGGGAAGGCACAGCTGTCCCTCGGTGGATCTGCGGCCAGGCAGCCAGGAGTGGCCTGGGTCACTGTCGTCCAGGGGGCACCAGCTGGGAACACTAGCCAGACGCAGTGCGGCGGGTGTGTGTGTGTGTGTGTGTGTGTGGGGATGGACAGCCTTCCACCCTGCACCTCTGTGCCCACCTGTCACCATGTGGGATGGCGACAGCCTGCAGAGAGCCTTGGCTGTGGCTTCACTTCCAATGCCTACATCCCATCCAGCGTTCTCTTTGCACCAGCCCTACCCTGGGGTCGCACGGGGAGGGGGAGACTCAGAAAGGCGGTTCCAGGCTGCCCCGCATGGAAGTCACATGAGCCTCCGGACATGGCCGTGCCACGTCAAACACGCGTCTTGAGGTAGGTCAGACTTTCCATTGTGTTACGGTTTGTTTCCTTGGGAGAAGTTGTGTCTCTTAGGCCAGGAGCAACTGGAATTGTCGGTCAAAGTCCTCAGGCAGCCCTTTGACTTGGAGGCCGAGCACAAGTTTGACACGGTATGTTTCCGGTGACATGGAATTGCAGATGGCCCACGAAGCATGCTCTCGCCAATACTGCCAAGCCTGTGGTCTCACAGGGGACGGTCTCCTCGACCGAGATGTCACCATCTCGGGAATCCGCACCTGGAGCGACACGGTGACCTCAGGACGAGCGCCCTGTCTGTGCGCCCCATCCGATGCGCGTGGATGGGAATGGAGCAGCTCTGGGAACGGTGGACGATGCCGGCTCTTGTTCTTCTGCTCTGCTGCCTGCCGTGCACGGCTGTGGAGAGGGACGAGCCGCTGTGGAGAGGGATGAGCCGAGTCCAGTGTCTCTGAACCCACCCCAAGCAAAGAGGAGCAGGAAAGTGGGTGTGGGCCCTCCCTCGTGTGTGGCCAGGATCCTGTGCGGAGGGAGAGTCCCTGGCCCTCCCGCTGAGAGGAAGGTGCGAGAGGTGGATCGGCGGCGTCTTTCCTCGGGGCCCCAGAGCTTCTGCGGCTCCGATCTCCCTCTTCACAGTTCTAGTTGGCGCCCGCCCCAGCACAACCTACCTGAGAGCTTCCCTGGTATCCGGAAGCGATGGCTTTGTGTTTTGAGGACAGAAGGGGAGAAAGAGCTGAGCAAAGCTTTTCCCTGGAACCTGAGTGTCTATGGGTGTGTCTGGCCCATCACCAGCGAGCGTGCTGAGTGCCACTTCCTGAGGGCAGGTGCTCTTTAAGGAAAGTATGGCTTCGTATCTTTGTTACACGCAGGCCCTTCTAGAATGTGGAGTGAGTTTCTCAAGAATCCCAGCAGAATCCCAGGTGCTGTGGAGGCTAGGGCCTCAAAGGTCCGGCTCCATCCCCTCTCTCCATCCTGGCCTGGCCTGGCCTGGCTGGGCCCCTAAGGACCCTGCTGGCCTCTAGAGTGGCCCCTGCTTCTCGGTTGGTTTCCATGCTGCTGCTCACAGAGCCATCTTCTCCAAAGGCAGCCGATCGCCGTATTCCTTCCGTGGAGCTCTGGCACGGCTCTCCTTGGCTTGGATGATAGCATGAGAGGACTGGCAAGCTGGGTCCTTCCTCCAGGGCTGACCTTTTACAAACTCCGCCTTGAAGAGGAGTAAAGTCAGCATGTCATTCTCACGTGTAAGATGGGACCCGAAGGGCCTGTTCCTAGCTCTACCACTTGGGAAAGTGGGGGACTCTTCCGTCAAGGAAACGGAGAGCTCATACTTGATGGTGCGGTTGTCAGAAGCCTTTTTCTAAGCCTCCCCTGGCCCCACTGTGTCAGAAAGACGTGTCCTCCACCTGCCGGGGACTTGATGAAGGAGAGTCACTCTGGTAGAAGTACCCCAAAGCTCGATGACTTCACTGCCGTCTCCCTTTCTCTGGCACGGGCCCCGCCCCTGGAGGAGCCCTGTCTTCGCCTAGCCGTGACGGCACCGCTCAGGGGAGCTGGAGACAGGACCCCAATGAGGGCAGGTGGATGGGAGCCTGTTCAAAATGACCTACACACCCAATCTGCCGTAGACATGGTGCACAGATCGTGGACGTGCCTGTGCCCCCGAAGACATCCGTGTGGCCCCGGGCATCCGGCAGCCATCTTCTCCATGTTCGCCTGACCTGTGCTCTCGCTCTTTTCTCCAGAGCACTCGCCTGATGATTCGTGGGGGAATGAAACCC
Source organism: Hippopotamus amphibius kiboko (assembly GCF_030028045.1). Classification (NCBI taxonomy): domain Eukaryota; kingdom Metazoa; phylum Chordata; class Mammalia; order Artiodactyla; family Hippopotamidae; genus Hippopotamus; species Hippopotamus amphibius. Next base: position 273 of record NW_026648611.1, on the reverse strand, counting down.
CAGCTGGCAGGAGCCAAATGATCTTCCCAACACAAGGGAAAAGAAGAGGTGGGGTCCCGCATCCCTCCAATGTGTCTGTGCCTAAGAATGAGTTTCTAAGAAATCTCATCCTCCTTTAGCTCCCTTAACTCTCCCCCGCCCCCCCCACCCCCACCCCCGGCGCCCGCCAGCCCGGGCCATAGTATAGTTACTTTCCCAGATTTCCTCCCTCTCCTCAGCAGAACCGAAGAGATTGTAGGTGTTGCCACTTCTCTGAGTCTTTCTTTGCTTTCA